>NW_021680729.1:148732-193047 GCF_001412515.2 Diachasma alloeum
GGTAGAACCCCCCTAGACAATCCACTGGCGCCGAGTTGCCCAGTGCTTCGTATATTATTTCCCCAGTCTTCCCAAAACTCATATACACACTTGTGTGTCGTTCCCTCTTTCTCTCGCTTCTTTATTTCTCCACTAAATTTCTTGTCCGAGTCAAATGGTCAGCTTAATAAGAACAGTTTACTGCTTGGAAATATCACCAGTAGTTTTTCGAAATCTATCGTAAATTCAGGAAAAACTGTCGGTGAATATTTATTTACTCTTTGTTTCGGTATTTTTAATTCGTTTAAAATGAAAAAAACATCAATATCAAGCATTTTTCAAAGTATTTTCAAAAAGTGAATTTTGAACAGAAAAAATCAGGTTCAGAATTCAAAAAACTTGATTTTGATACGAAATTTTCAGGATATTCTAAAGAAAACACGGAAAAAAATATACCTGGTATTTTATACTCAATCGGGGGATGAGTATTTAAATTCGAAGATGATTCTTTTGTATCAGGGCGGGTTGTAGCAAGCCCTCTTAAGTGTAATATAAGGGTCAGAATATGAGGGTCAAAAAGTGTAGGTCAAAAAATGAGGGTCAGAATATTAGGGTCAAAACATTAGGGTCAGAATGTAAAAGTAAAAAAAGTGGGTGTCAGGCAATGAGGGTCTAAATATAAGTCATATATTATGCTTGATCACCGTTTTTAGCCCTTATATGACCCTCATTGCCTGATACCCCCTTTTTTACTTTTATATTCTGACCCTAATTTTTTAATCCTAATATTCTGACGCTCATTCCTTCACCTTTACATTCAGGCTCTCAGATTTTGACTCAATGCTTCAACCCTCATTTTTTAACCTCCCTTTTCTTTTTGACCCTTATATTACACTTGAGAGCGCTTGGTACAACCCGGGCTGATAATCATCCTCGAATTGACTCACCCATTCCCCATTCGAGTATAAAACTCGAACTTGATTCAAGTGTACTTGATTCAAGTATATTTTATACTCAATTCAATTTGGTTGGTGTATTTAGGTTTTCAATTTTGAGGAAAACGAAATAATAAATAAAGTAGACAGTTGTTCTCTCTAACTTCTTCGCATCGCCAGTATATTTTGAATCTTTGCAAAACAAATATTATAATATAGTACAATTTAGTCGTTTATAATCCGACATTTATCTCTTTTTTATCGCACATTACTCTCTCTTAATAATTAAGCATTATACACAAATTTCAGCGTAATAATTACTATCATTACAAATAATATTACTTAATCAATGGTAGATCTCTGTATGTACAGGATATCACACATTATAATTGAAATTCATATAATACAATTGACGGGGCTTTGTGCCCCCCTCCCTCCTCCCATAATTTAAATCGGAAATATATCGAGAAGATAACTATTTACAAATGTCTTTCTCTCTCCCTCTCACATTAATGAAAAATCTATACAGCAATACAATATTCAAACTGGACTCAGTTTAACGCGTGAACCGAATGATGGTTAATGAACACCGAATATCAGATCTACAAGCGTCACAATTTCGACAATCTAATGGAGTATCTTCAAACAAAAAAACAACGATTCAATTTTCATGGCTTTTTGGTTAGCAAAATGAGGCACAGACGTGGCTAAACTTGTACATTATTTGAATACCAAACACAATAATTCCCCCTGAATCGGACAAATGCATCAATTCCAGTCGACACTGAGAAGTCTTCGTATTCAATAATATCATTGATCGCACTCAAACAATTCAACTAGTTAAATCCGCTGTTTTCCTTTGCATTCGAGTCATGAACGAAACAATTCGACAGAAAAACCTAGTGAATCCAAAAGATAATTCAGTTATAGGACAATTTGGAAATTGTATTGAAGAATTCAGTAGCGAAGCGGTAAACCGGGTTAAGTCAATTTTGACTATTGGCCAGTTTTTTACGAATATCTCGGAATCTAAAAGAGATAGAAAAATTTTTGTCGAGACCTTTTTAGAGCCCTTAATTGGTTCTACAAAAAAGGTCATAAGAAAAATTTTGCTATCTCTCTTAGGTTCTGAGATATTCATGAAAAACGGATCAAAAGTCAAAATCGACTTGACCCGGTTTACCGCTTTACTACTGAATTTCACTGAATGTTTCTTGCCTTGACAATGTCCACAGTAATTTCTTGGGATGAATTTTATAATTTTTCAAATAAAAGCAAAACTTCCGCCGAAGAATTTCTGTAGAAAATATCTCAATCGAAAGTCAATAGAATTTTCCACCGAATTCGCTGTGTTTTTCTCTGAATGTTGCACTTTTTATGCTGTCCTCCAACAATATAAAAAAATAATTTAATAAGAACCGATGCATTTACCAACGAGAAATGTCATTTCAGGCATTTAAAACAAGTCAGCTCAGTATGCCGTCGCTTGATGATGCATAAGGGTGTGATTGAAGTGGTGTCCTAGGTGATGGGGTGGTGGTGGGCCGGGCAATGGGCTGTGCTGGGGTCCAACAGTCGGTGGTTGGCAGACATACCACTCAGTCAACTCTGGCCCCCTTGACGAGGGATGGTTGTTTGTCGTTGGGTTGGCTGGTGTTACAGTTGGTACTACAGGCGGTGGCTGGGGTGACTCGGTGTGTCCAGTCACCGATAAACTTCCACCACTGCTGCTGCTCTCCTCACCCTCACTCTCGTATCCACCCCCCAGCTTTCCCTCCCCCAAAGTCATACCGTGCACCTAAAACAAGAGAAATAAAGAATTTTCATTATTTTAGGGCACAATGAAGTTAATAAAAATGTTTTAATTAAGTGGTTGGAGACGTGACGAGAGCCCTCTGGCATTCGCTTCTCAATCTTTTATTTTGTCGTCTCTTCTTCATAATTCAGCGGGCAAATCTCGGCGACTGGCTTCCGCGAATCCACGGGTCTCGTGGAGGGAGACCCCCTTATCGTTCACGTATCTCCAGGAGTCAGTTGGGTCAGGCCCTCCTTCAACCCTATATTATTTTCATTCCTCTCTGTTTCTCTTCTACCACCCGAAACGAGAATTCACAGACGTAATTTTCTATTAATATTCCACGCTCGATTGTGCGTTAAGACTAGTCACGTATTATTTGGAATATTTTTGATAGAGTTCTGGGGATTTAATTCTTTTTATTTAATTCATTTCAAGAGTTCTTCATCGACTGAATTGACCAATGAAGATTATAGGATTGAAATCAAAAGCTACGCGAGCCCTTTCGCTACACCGAGAGACAAATCCCAAAGTTCTCAAACAGTCTTACTTGGGCTAAGAAAATAGTTTTTTGAAAATTATCAAAAAAGGGTTTGTTGTGCCAAACATGCAGAGAGTGCGCCGGAATGAAAAATTTTTGTCGCGAGAATAGATTTAGTAGTTAAAAAAAAATTGCATTCTCTGTACACGCAAGAAATGTCATTTCTAGCCCTACTCCTTCGTTATTCGATACTCCCATACGTATTTTGCTCCCAAAAAATCTTTGTTTTATGCGAAACAAGGGATAGTAGTTTTTCGTTTCGGCTGTCTAATAATCAGAGACAAGAAATGAACCCTTAAATGAAACAATAATAAAGATATGATAGCAATCTTGTAACTTGGGGATAAAATATTTGTTGATAAATTTTCCTCTATATGAGATATTTCATCCTGAAAAGGCACCGTCTGGTGTGAATTATCCGCCTCTCGAGCCAAATATCTCGTTGCTGTCAAAAGCAGAACAATTATTCATGTTTGAGATTTTCAAATTCGAACGAAACAAATTAGTTTTTGGCAATTTTCAACAAGCGATTTTGTTGGCCCAAACAAGACTTGCTTGACAATGTGTTCCATTTATTCCTCATTCTCTTCATATATTTTTCTCAATGTACCAGGGAAGAGCCGATTAGCGACATCGGTCGGACGCCCCAATAATTACGCTGCACAGCTCGCCCTCTTGTTGTTACAGAATTTATTCTATGATCGACTGAATTACTCCGGTTCCCAGAACCCGATAAGACGTTTACACGTTAAAAATGTTCTCCAAAATCTTTTGACGTCATCCATTCATCCCCCCAATAGATACCCAAGAATGTATTTTTACCTTCATATGTTTGCGCAACGAGCTAGGATGTGTGTATGACTTGTCACATCCAGATACTCGACAGTTGTACGGCTTGTCCGATGTGTGAACATGACTGTGCTTCTTGCGATCGCTGCTATTTGCGAATCGTCTCTCACATCCTGAATATTCACACTTGAATGGCTTCTCTCCTGTAATCACAAAAATTAACGATTCCAATTACAAATTGCTGCATAACCGAAGAGAATGAAACAATGACAATTTCTCGAATCAAAAATTGTCTTCAGATATTGGGAAAGACTTCCCCCCTATGACATTGATGAACGGAATACCCAATGGAGTATCTTTTAATGAATGAGAAAGAAACATCGCGAAGAAAAACGTAAACAATTTAACCCATTCAATGTGATCCCTGCCATTCTGTTCTGCATTGAAAAATTATCTCTCTCGACTATCGTTGGTTTCGTGTCTCCCTGAAGTTAAAGCTGAGGAAAAGATATTGAGAGATAAGGTCTCCTGAGCACGAATGGCCGCCCTCGGAACTCACCCCCTCTGCGGTGGGGAAACGCGTCTCGAGGAAAAAGAAGTGTAAAGAAGGAGACGTGAGAGAAGGGGGTGGAAAAAAGAGTGGCGTGACTTTATTTATATCAACCGGAAGTTGACGGAGAATATATTTCAGACGCCAGCCCCACTGCCAAGAGCGCCCTCTCTCGTCTCTCCCCGAGGCGCGAAAAGCGGAAGCGCAAACTTGGCGCATTTTTTTTTCAACTTTTTTCCCTCTTACTTCCACTATCCCGTCCCTCGCCCCCCTCTGTCGTTTTTTATCTCCTTCTTTTAACGTAGAAAATGGTGAATCCACTTCCGGACGGAATAAAAAATCCACCGCACGAAACGACAATGAGATAAAAAGAAACAAATGGACCCGGACAATGGAAAATAAAGGGGGGAAAAAGAGTGTTTGACTAATTCATTGTAAACTAATTGGTTATTCGTTTCACGAGGGACAGAGAAGTGTGATAAACGCGCTCGGCTTGGCTTGTCCGATATGTCAACGTGACACGGATTATATTCAAATCGACGGTGCACAGTTGGGCGTCGCACGCCGGCACACACTACCAAAGAGAGCTCTGTCCCTTGCTGGTCCAGGAGGAATCCTTTAAATATTTATGAAGTTAACGGGAAAAATTGGACGGACCTTGCGAACTGATTCTACAGAAATTTTCTGCAAATGTCGTATTGGATTGGGGGAAAGTAAAAGCTAACATTATCTCGAAGATTTGGGAAAATGCTTGTGACGTTATATTTGTGAAGGAAACAATAATATATTGTAATAGAAAATAGTATAATTCAATTTTTAGAATACATTATGATGTAATGTTAAAGTCCAAATATTTTGAATTTTTCAAAATGTATATAGGTATTTAGTTTTTAGTAATCCTGACTCATATTGAGTAGCGTTGCATTTTCTGCGTCAATTTCGGGGAATTTTCATAATGTTTAATTTCCACTAAAACTTCAGGAAATTTCGTGATTGAAAAATTAAATGTTTCATTGATTTTTTGATAATTCAAACTGAAAATCAATCGAATAGTAGATTCTTCAGTTCAACTATTCCGTGAAAATTCGGACAAATGAGGAAAATTTAAGCAAAAATTCTGACTTCAACTGAAAACTCATGAATTTCCTTGAATTCTAAGTAAAACTTGAAATTTTGTAATCATTTTCATGAGAATTACTGCAAGATTTGCCATGAAATTTCAAAAAATTTCGAACAGTGCTTCAAGCGCGTGTTCTTCTGAAATGAAATAGAAAAAGAGAGCAAAGTTACACTCGTCAGCCTTATGAAGCAGTTCGATAGTTTTTACTGCTTCCAGCCTAAATTTTACTCATAGTTTACCCTGCAATATTCTCTAATAATAGAATCAAAGGGTCTGTGAACAGTATTTATAGAAAAAAATTATTCAAATCAATCTAGGGACCTGTTTTATCGAGCGATTTCCGTCCCGCGACCCGCGGTAGTGCGACGCCCAAGTAAAGGTTTCGACTCCGCCACCCAACGTCTGAATCTCATCTATTTTGCATCATCAAATACCCAACCAATCACTGACTAATAGACGCAATAGTCCCCTGAATAGAAATCCCAACATGATAATTTCCAAGATACTTTACACTCCATCATATCCCTCTAATCCAATCCTCCAATTTTTGCATTCCCATCCCGAAACCCGAGAAGACGAGGGTGCCACCTTCATCACAATAAGACCACAGAAGAAAAAAAAACAAAAAACGATTAATAACATTTCAAATCTGTCTGGGCCAGAGGGGGAATGAAGCGTCGAGGGAGGGGAGTAGACAACTCGGTAGCGCGTTGGCAAATAAATAGAAGATAAATAAAAAGTATATACGTTTCTATTCTGTCGTACGGTTGCGTGTGCAGATGGCAACAATGTGGGCCCCCTCTATCTTTTCCCAATGAAATATTGCCCACGTTTGTGTCTCACCTACCCAAAAATCAGACGAAGCAGACTATCGTCCTCGTATTCCCCGTCGGCTCGTGCAGTCCTCGGAGTCAACACCGACTCAAATAACATTCGACTGGATGAGAAAGAGTTGTGGGGGGGGGGGGGGTTAGATCGAAAGAAGGACAAAATGATTGGAGGACTGGGTGAGAGTGAGTGAACGACGGCGGCGCGCGCTATTCCCCGATACAATTTTTCGAGTCGGTGTATCGTGTTATGACTTTCAGAATGGAGAGCACAATGGTCCAGATCCCGAGGATGGATAAAATAGTTATTATAATCGTTTTGGTTCGAGAGAATTGGGGTGGGGGAATCGTCTGATTCCACCTTCAAAGCTGCTCTCTCACTCATTGGGCCCCTTGAGATAGCCAAGGATGACTTTAATATACGTGTGAATTCAGATGGAATCGAATGGGAAGCAAAATGATATCACAAATGAGAATGGATTTGTAATGAGGAGATGAATATCGTGAAGCAACAGATTCTGCTGCTGCGAGGGGGAGAGAAATTCTGGTGAAAATTAGAATTTTTGGAATTTTTAATAGACTTTTTGTATTTTTTATGAAAGTTCAAGAGTGATTTTTGGACAGATTCTTTTAACAATTTTTTTTTTCTTTGCAAAATTATTAGTAACGTATTTTTTACTATCACTCAGGGATAATTTTAATAGACTGTTCGTTCAAGAAAAGGGAAATGATATTTGAATAGTATTTCTCGCAAATTTTATAAATTTGATAAATTACTCTTTCATCGATTTTTTTTTAATCCCGAGGTGATTCTTAACAGATTCTTGTCTGCAAAAAGGGAAATAATAAAGAAAAAAAATGACTTTTTTAATCTTAGATATTCCTCTGCAATTTTCCCTTCCAAAATCCGTGAATACAGAATGGCAAGCCTATAAATTACCAGGTAGAAGTGACTCCTGAAAAAGATTTTTCAAATCTTTAGTCCACTTTTAGGAAGGAAGCTCATTGAGCCGCAGTTCTTGGAGAAAAAGGAGGAAAAACACATTGAAATGAACATGTGAAGCCAAATAATTCTACAAATGAGAATAGATTAATAATAAAAAAATAAAAATCTTAAAACAACCGAATTTCCTCCTGCCTGCAGAGAAAAATCTGATAAATTACTCTTTCACCGATTTTTTTTTTAAATCCCGAGGTGATTCTTAAGATTCTTGTCAACAAAAATTCAAACAATAATGAAAAAAAATGCCTTTTTCAAGCTCAGATATTCCTCTGCAATTTTCCCTTCCAAATTCCGTGAATACAGAATGGCAAGCCTATAAATTATCAGGAAGAAGTGACTCCTGAAAAAGATTTTTCAAATCTTTGGTCCACTTTCAGGAAGGAAGCTCATTGAGCCGTAGTTCTTGGAGAAAAAGGAGGAAAAAACACATTGAAATGAACATGTGAAGCCAAATAATTCTATAAATGAGAATGAATTAATAATAAAAAAATAAAAATCTTAAAACAACCGAATTTCCTCCTGCCTGCAGAGAAAAATCTGATAAATTACTCTTTCACCGATTTTTTTTTTAAATCCCGAGGTGATTCTTAAGATTCTTGTCAACAAAAATTCAAACAATAATGAAAAAAAATGCCTTTTTCAAGCTCAGATATTCCTCTGCAATTTTCCCTTCCAAATTCCGTGAATACAGAATGGCAAGCCTATAAATTATCAGGAAGAAGTGACTCCTGAAAAAGATTTTTCAAATCTTTGGTCCACTTTCAGGAAGGAAGCTCATTGAGCCGTAGTTCTTGGAGAAAAAGGAGGAAAAAACACATTGAAATGAACATGTGAAGCCAAATAATTCTATAAATGAGAATGAATTAATAATAAAAAAATAAAAATCTTAAAACAACCGAATTTCCTCCTGCCTGCAGAGAAAAATCTGATAAATTACTCTTTCACCGATTTTTTTTAAATCCCGAGGTGATTCTTAACAGATTCTTGTCAACAAAAATTCAAACAATAATGAAAAAAAAATGCCTTTTTCAAGCTCAGATATTCCTCTGCAATTTTCCCTTCCAAATTCCGTGAATACAGAATGGCAAGCCTATAAATTATCAGGAAGAAGTGACTCCTGAAAAAGATTTTTCAAATCTTTGGTCCACTTTCAGGAAGGAAGCTCATTGAGCCGCAGTTTTTGGAGAAAAAGGAGGAAAAAAACACATTGAAACGAGTGATATATGGGCGTACGCCATTGTGAAGTCTGTGCAACGGGTCCTGCAGGCCCATTGCCCCAAGCATAATGGATGATTTTTCGCGTCTATTGTATCTCCGAGTAGGCCTAGGACACCATTCCCCCACACCATACATTGTTATTGAGGATAGAAAAACTTCCCCTCCCCGGCACTTCTGATGATGCACACCTTCTCACTTTTCCGTGGATCCTCCACTTGGTTCTGAATCCACTGGTGAGGCTGCAATGGAAGAAGAAAAAAAAAGTGGAATCGAATTGGGAGAATGGTTCATCGGTTCCACCTCCTGCCACCGCCACTCATTCTCGGTGAGTTCTCGAGTGGATAATTTTCTTGTTATTCGTTGGACATTAAGGGAACGAGAGGTGGGCCCCCAAGTGTAAATCGATCTGCTACGATTTGACACTGAAAGTGTAGGAGACGATGAGAAACAAGATGAGATGTTTGATAAAGAATTTTAAGTGAACGAAAAGGAGGAGATGAGACCTCGAGAGTGATAACTATCGAGGATTAACTCCTGAGATATTGGATGTAGATAACCGCGGAGATGCCTTTTTTTATTTTTGAAATTCCTAATCTCGAGGAGTCATGTTTTACTCGGAAATAAATACGAACGAGGGAACAAGCGTCTACCGATCTCGGGGATCACGACACGCCTCGTCGACTTCTCGAGGGCTCTCGCGTGTTGCCAAAAACACGGGAGAGATTAGGAGAAATGAAAGAAGTTGTTTCACTGGAGGATCGAGAGGTAAAAAGAACCGCAAATCCGTGGGTAAACTACTGGTTGATGCGCTGCGATCATTCCGCCATGTTGGGTATGAAAAGGGAGGGCAGATGTTTCGATTCTACTCGACTGTGGTAATTCGAGTGTTTGTGTATGCCCCCGGACTATCCTACTGATATTTACTTCGGTTGTTCATTCATTTCCACGTGTGTGAACATTGATTTGAGTTTAATTAGGAGGTATAACTGTTTTTTTATTCGCTATTTGCCATTATTTTTCATGAATTTTAATATTTAAACTGTTGTTTTCTTGTGCACGATATTTTATGCACGGGATTTCCTCTTTAAAAAAAATAATGTATCGTTTTTGGTTAGCGAGCTATTTCGTAATCAATGACGTCATAAAAAAAATTGTGTTCAGACAACTTTAAAAAAAACTTAGACATGAATTAATTTCCTGGTAAATTAAAATGAGGAAAAAGAACAATCGTCACTTACAAGAAACAATTGTCACTATTCTAGAATACAATTTCCCTCAATTGATAGCGGAAATTCAAAATATTTAACACAGAGTTATCATTATTTTTTGAAATTGGTAGGAATATAAATGTTAAAAAAACCTCAGGATCATTTTGATCAGGATTATATTGCATCAGGATTAATTTGAGTAGAATCATTTTGCAGGATTAAATTGTCGCGGATCATTTTTACCAGGATTATATGACGTGATACCCAAACTCCCACAAAAATTCCTGAAATTACAAAATTACCCTGAAAATTCGTATCTGTATTCGTACTCTGTCCTAACTTTTAACAACATTCAGTAGTTTAACATCAAATTTTCTATACCGCGTCACACAAATACCTTCGGCGGTATTTACACACAAATTACACATGAATTAATTTCCTGGAAAAATTAAAATAAGAGGAAAAAGAACAATCGTCACTTACAAGAAACAATTGTCACTATTCTAGAATACAATTTCCCTCAATTGATAGCGAAAATTCAAAATATTTAACACAGAGTTATCGTTATTTTTTGAAATTGGTAGCAATATAATTGTTAAAAAAATCTCAGGATTAATTTGAGTAGAATTTTTTTGCAGGATTAAATTGTCGCGGATCATTTTTACCAGGATTATATGACGTGATACCCAAACTCCCACCAAAATTCCTGAAATTACAAAATTACCCTGAAAATTCGTATCTCTATTAGTACTCTATCCTAACTTTTAACAACATTCAGTAGTTTAACATCAAATTTTCTCTACCGCGTCACGCAAATACCTTCGGCGGTATTTACACACAATTTACACATGAATTAATTTCCTGGAAAAATGAAAATGAGAGGAAAAAGAACAATCGTCACTTACAAGAAACAATTGTCACTATTCTAGAATACAATTTCCCTCAATTGATAGCGAAAATTCAAAATATTTAACACAGAGTTATCGTTATTTTTTGAAATTGGTAGCAATATAATTGTTAAAAAAATCTCAGGATTAATTTGAGTAGAATTATTTTGCAGGATTAAATTGTCGCGGGTCATTTTTACCAGGATTATATGACGTGATACCCAAACTCCCACCAAAATTCCTGAAATTCCAGAATTACCCTGAAAATTCGTATCTTGATTTCCTGAAAATTCGGTAGCTCATATGGCCAAACGTGAGGGGCAGTTTAGGGTCGTGTATCCTCGCTGGTTATCCGAGCTCGTGATGCTACCGTCGCGAGCCACCACCATCCCACATCCAAGAACTTCAGTCCAAACGTGTGTTATTTCCTTTTTTACCCACTACCTCCCTCACTCGCCATAATACCACCAGCGTTCCAGTTCCCCAAGTATATCGTGTTTATGTTTATGTAAACGTAGCGCCTCGTACGCGTGTTTGTTTGAGGTTCAGACGAGAGGAGTAGAAAGAGGATGAGGATGGAGATCAAAATGTGAGATTTTCTGAAACTGCTGTTGGGATCATAAAAGATAGGGGCGCCATGGACAACGGTATGGCCGGGTATAGAGTTTCCGCTGAGGGGCGAGGAGGATTGGAGACACCGGAATGACTATCCACATTCGCCGCGAATCTTCGGGGAATTGGCTCGTTTGATTCCGAAGATTTTTTGGCCACCAGTTGCTGATCAACTCTCATCATCTCAACAGCCAGACTCTAATGGTTTCACTCTTGCAATAAAACTTCGTTTTATTCATCACGGGGAGTTCGGATATTTCGGAGAACGTGTCAGGCTCGTTCTGTTTTGTTCTGCACGGTTTTATGATGTTTTTTGTCATTTTATTTGGACACTGACCCGCTTGTATATAGTTGTCACAGCGAGCTGAGGGTATCTCAACACCGATCTGTGGTAATTGAATATCTTGAGGCGAAAGAATGGTGGCTGCATTTGCCACCAGTGGAAAAATCTTTCCACTGCTGGATTCACCCGAATAAATCAGAGATTTATCGTCAGTTTGGAGGTGATTTTTTCAGAGGCTAACGACTAGTTCAGGTTCAAGTAGTGAGAAGTAGTGGTGGAAAATTAATCGTGAAGTTTCAATTGCAATTTCAAATTTAACGCAAAATTTAATGGAATTATTACACTGAAATTTCAAATATTCAATGAGGAAATTCATTGAAATTTTGGCACAATTGTCATACTTGATGAACATTTTCAAAAAGTTTAACGCAATGTTTAATATTAATTCGATGAAAATTGTATTGAATGTAAAGTTGAATTTTCACAATGAATTTTCGAATTCAATCCTTCATTAAAATATAATAATAACACGAGAAATTGCTTGAGCGATTTGATCTTGAATTTAATTTCTGATAATGGCAAAATGAAATTCAGAAAATTTCAGAAAATTTGATTTGAAACGAGAACATTTGCTCGACATCTTCCCACCAAGCACTTCAAACCTCTGAAAACACAATTTCATCTCCAGATGATAACGAACTGCACCACATAAACTAGTGTTAAACCGTGAATAAAGAACATCCGGTTGCAGGAAGAGCGTTAAAAACGTCCAAACGAGCATGTGACTGAAGACTGGACACCTCGTAAATACCCATTGATCCTCAGCCATCCCTCGGCATTGCTTTGAAGAAGCGTGCCAAAGGTACAAGCAACACAAGCCCTGAAGGGTCCTTGAAACACCAAATCTCCCGCAGCATTCTCAAGGTCTTTTCCTCTCAGGGGCATTGAGTCAAGAGAGTTTGTCCAAACTTTTAAAGCCAGCGTGCACAGACTCTCCGTACTAAAGGAAAATCCCGAAATTTGGCACCCGATGAACGAAAAAAGGTTTTCGGCCGGGAAAAAGTGGGACAGAGCCATCGGAGGGGAATGGAAAGGAGGGAGTGAGGCATAAGGTGGCAAATGCGAGAGATCTCTCGCATTGTTGGCCTGTGCTAAACGCCACAAAATCCCGGAGTACCACGATACGGCTTGTTAGAATTGTCCATTGTCGTCGCCCCCCCCCCTCCCGCCCCCCGGAAAAATGCTCTTTCCAATTCTTGAAATTTTTCTTCATCTCTTTTTTCCACTCATCTCATTCTCATTGCGGGATTTAACCGAAAAAGCTTAAATCAACTCGACCGTGAAGCACCCGAGAATATACAGTTTTTAAGTATTTTATTCTTCTTCGAGGGGAGAAAACACTTGACAATTTTTGGCTGAAATTTCGGGTACACTTCTTGGAAGTTTTCGTTGTACTGTAATTCCACTGATTTTCAACGAATTTCGTCATTGGAAATTCAAAATTTTATGGAAAAATCTAGAAATATATTTTTGAATTATTAATTTATTGGACATTGAAGTAAATTGGAAAAATGTCGGATTTCTGCTTCTCAAAAAATCCGAATTTCTTTGAAATTTTAGTGAAGTGTGAAATTTTATTGTTTTCTTCCACAAAATTTCAATTTTTTTTCGAACCGTGAACCAAAGGAATCGATTTCCCCTACCCCTCCCTTCAATAAACTTATCAATTCATCCCACTGTTATCAAATCCCGCAAATTATCACACAAAAACTTCTGAAAAATCAATTCAATTGTTCAACATCGTCTCCACGATTTTCTGCATCTCAAAAATGTAAAAACCCCATATATTTGAAAATAACGCGGTTAAAAATTTTTGGCTGACATTTCTGGTACATTTTTTTGGAAATTTTCATCATATTGTAATTCCACTGAAATTTCCAGAAAGTTTGTCATTTGAAATAGACAACTTTACAGAAAAATCTGCGGAAATGGGGAATTGCAGTTCAATTATTCCACAAAAATTCATAGAAATCAGGAAAATTAAAGAATATATTTTTGAATTTTCAGTGACATGTGATATTTAAAGACTTTTTTCACCTCTCCTGAAGATTACGATAGTCAACTTTATGATTATTTTTTTAAACGTTCGTTGTTTAATAATAAATAATTGAAATTGTTTAAACTTTCAAAAATCTCATTTTTTTACTCTTGAAATTAATGTCGGGTAAAACTCTGAATATAAATAACTTGCTTACGATTCCGAACAAATGCTTTTTACGATCAAAAATTGATTGTTTATAATTGATTTATAGAAAAAGCTCGTAAATGCAAAAATTGCAATTTTTAAATTATTTCATCAATCTTCCTCCAAAAGTTCCTAAACTTTCTAATTTTTTTCAAATTTCTAAAATGTTTTCTAACGGTTCAATATCGAGAACCTCCATAGTTTAAATAATAAAATCGTTGTAAAGTGTCCGGGGACTTGGGGTCAAATGGGCTCAAATGAGAGCTCTGATATTCGACTAAAAAAGTAGAAAAACAAATCACTAGAGAAAAAATATCCAAAATACTTAGATATCCTTAACCGTCAGTAAATTGTGGTGGCGTATTTCTTAAATTTACATGTCTCCGGATCTTTCTCCCCGGATGTCAACACTAGAGACTCGATGCAGGTGGGGGAACGCCGAATGATGACTGTGGATAATGAAGACGAGGAGATGACGGAGAAATTAAGGACTGCATTTCTCGGGGATTTGAGCAATATCTGGGGCCTCTTCGAGATGTACCTTTAGTCACAGTTAATTTGGTTAGCGGACGGTCAGTCATTAATAGATCGAGGAGGAAGATCGATTGGTATTTATTGACTGACAATGATTCGACGTTTTTTAAATCTCAGCCTCACCCCTTTTGTTTTTTTGTCCATCGTTTGGGTCTGGAACTTCAACACACACTTGGACGGGCTGATCT
The DNA here is from genome assembly GCF_001412515.2 of Diachasma alloeum. Taxonomy (NCBI): domain Eukaryota; kingdom Metazoa; phylum Arthropoda; class Insecta; order Hymenoptera; family Braconidae; genus Diachasma; species Diachasma alloeum. The sequence goes on from NW_021680729.1 coordinate 163,447, forward strand.
ATTCTCATGTCTCGCGTGTGGCCAGTTTGGCTTATTAATGAACGGCTGGGGGTCATCTAATGACTGGACACAGGGCGTGGCGGGAAGATTGCTAAATCAGAGGGTAAAGGAGGGCAGGAGTTATCCACTTGGCCTCTGAGGTCTCGAACGGTGAAATAGGTATGGAGGGCCCTTTCTGGGCATCCTCAACACCCACGAGAATGGTTTAATGACCCTGCACTTTCTTGAGAATCATTAATTATCACCATTCATTGGCAGATGTTTTGGAAATCTGGGGTGGAATTTATACAGTTATTTTGAGGGTTAATAGGAGTTTTGGTTTCGTGAGGCGCAACATTTTGTTGATGACTGTTTTTGGTATTTGGGAAATACATCGGCACTGTTAGTGAAAAGTCTCGATATTTCTAAATGGCTACTTTACATATAATTGAAATTTACAGGTTCATATAAGAATGAAAATTACTGAAAATTGTGGACATTCGGACAATCATGTTTCTGAATTTTTTGAGAATGGAAAATTCAATTAAATATGATGTCCAATTTTCCAATTTTCAAGATGAAAACATTCAGGAATGATTCCACCTCAAATTGAATTTAAATGCGTGCACCTGAATTTTAATAATTTCTCCCAATTTTTACTGAATAGTTGAACTGGAACTTAATCCTATTTTCATGAAATTCTGAGAATAATAGAATATACGTATGCAAGTGGAAAAAATCATAGAATTTAACATTTTACCGAACATTTAATGAAATTCCAAAGTTTTCGGCTGCAGACCAACGAGACTTTTCAAATGAAACCTAAATGTTGAGTACTAGATAACACTGACTTCTCAACTCATTGAAAATTCAAGAATAAATTTATTAGAATTTTCCTGATCTCCGGAATAATTAAACTGAAATTCAAAATTCGACTGCTCTATCAAATTCTTAATTTTCAATTACAAAATTGAAGTAGAACTCTAACATGATAAAAAATTCTAAAAAGTACCCCAGAAATTTCACGCAAAAACATCCAACAGTCTTAGAAATTTTTTGAAATTTCATAGAAAATATGATAGTCATTCTCATGAGATTGACATTGAATCGTATTTAGGGGAAAAATGGTTATGAAATTTCAAGTTTTAGGTAGAATTCAATTAAATTCATGAGTTTCCAGTGGAAGTGACAAAGAAATTTAACAACTTAGTTGAATTTTCAATTTTTCCCTGAATTTTCACCCAATAATTGAACTCAAAAATCAAGTATTGTATTGATTTCCAGACCACTTGAACAGAAAATCAACGGAATATTTCCCTTTTCAATAACAAAATTCCCTGAAATTTCAGTGTAACATCAACACGACAAAAATCTCCTCAATGTGCCCAGAAAGCTCAGACGAAAATTTTCAACGATAAAATTAATTTCGAAATATCTCGAGCCGTGTCTCTCGTTTCAATTCTCCCAATCCTCTTGCATTGAGTCACATCAAACATTTCAATGAAGACCCCACCAGAAATATCACCAATGTCTGCAAAACGACGTAAACTATCTAAAAAGCCCCCATCCTCCAGCGATCGAGTGTAACCCCATGCACAAGAGGGAGACAGAGCGAATACGAATGCAGGAGAAGAACATAATGTTTCCCACAGCGCGCGGAGTTGTATATTTTACGATATGGCGAGCAATTTGACATCTCGCACGAGACATAATTCACCCTCTCACCCACACTCCGCCGTTCCAGCAACACATCCACACGTGTACATCATATTTGAGACGCACACACACCGGCAAAAACATGATAGAAAAAAAAAAAAGTGAACCACACACTCGTCGTCATTGGTTGAATGAGTGTGGGTGTAAAATGTATAGAGGGACAAGAGAGTGGATAGAATGAGAGATAAAAAAAATACGCAAAGGGTTGGCAGCATATTCTGGATGTATAGTAGTCCCGTGTGTGCGTTCGAGCGCATCGAAACCATTAGAGGGCAGAGCTTGGGCCTCTTCGTAAATATAACGGACGGTCCACGTTCCCGCGCCCGGTTTTGTTTATCTGTTTTTTTTCTTTCATTTTTATTTTTGTTCTTGTCTCAAGTATCTTTTTATTATTCCCGGGGTCCTTTCTTTTTGCAAACTGATTCATTTCTGGGCACTGCAGTTCGCGGGCCATATTCTTTTTATTTCAACCCTGATACGCCGTTGGCGTGCTTAGGCACCGTTTCACGGTGCAATTTTATTTATTGGAATTTTACGAAACGACCGAGTCGAATATATTCTTCCTCTCGGATTTTTTCTCGATGGGGAGATCGTTTGTCCCTCATCGCTCATTTTAATCGAGTGTAATTAGCGGAGGGGGAGGGGTGGGAGGAGATCATTAAACGGAAGCGATGGTGATTCGATTGTGTATTTTGGGGATTTGCAGGGTTTTTTAAATTGTTGAGACGATTTTTGTTGAGTTGACTTGTTCTGTTAGTTATGAAGATCATTTTTCAATCAGAATTATTTATAATGAAGAGTAAAACCATTATTTTCGACAGAAATGTGGGAAGTGTTAATTTTTTGGAAATTTTAACGTGTTCTATTTCTTTTTAATTAACGTAAAAAATATTTCCATTATTTTTCTCAACAGTGCATTCGTCTACACAAATTTCCTTGGTATTTGCTTTTGGAATAACTGATTAAAAGAATTCTATATTGAACGAAATGTTTAATATAGCATGATTCCAAAACAAATTATTATGAAACATTTTTTTTTCTCAATTTCAGCTATAGACATGAAATTGCCGTTTTCCACTCATCAAAATACATTCAGCTACATAAATAAGCTCGATATTTTCTCTTGGAATCACAGATAAAATGAATTTTACACTCAACAAGATGTTTAATACAGAATAATTCAAAGAAAAAATATTAAGAAACATTTTTCCTACTCAATTTTAACTCTAGACATAGAATTCCCGTTTTCCACTCATCAAAAATTGCATAAAAAAGTATTTCCACTATTTTCAAAATATAATATTTTCCAGAATTAAACGAGTGCCCCCACAGTCGCATGAATAGTGAATAAAGAAATTATTTTCAGCAAAAATATTGAAAAGGATTAATGTCCTTTAATTTTGCCTACATAAAAAAATATTTCCATTATCTTTCTCAGTAGTACATTCCTCTACACAAATTTTCTCAACATTTCCTCTGACAATCACAAATAAAAAGAATGTTACACTCACCAAAATTCAAAAAAAAAATATTAAGAAACTTTTCAGTAGCGAAGTGGTAAAACGGTTTAAGCCGACTTATCTCCCAGTTGAGTTTTTGAGCAATATTTCCGAATCTAAGGGAGATAGCGAAATTTTCATAATGACATTTGTTGTAGGTCTCAATCGGCTCTACAAAAAAGGTCATAACAAAAATTTTGCTATCTCCCTTAGGTTCCGAGATATTTATTGAAAACTGGTCAATAGTCAAAATTGACTTGTACCCTTTTACCACTTCGCTACTGATTTTTCTCTTCAAATTTTAGTTTTACTCTAAACTAGTAGTTATCGTTTTCCGCTCATTGAAAATTGCATAAAAAATTCCATAAAGAATTCCCACTATTTTCAAAAAAATAATATTTCCCATAATTAAACGAGTGACCGTTGTTTACGATTCTGCATATCAAACCGGCCCCCCACATTCGCATTAAATTCTCCACGCAGTGTTGGCAGTATACCCTGTAAACCCCTGCAATCTACGAGTCATTTCCCTCTCCCCTAAATCCAAAACCCCATTCGGCAGCCATCGGTTGGCAACCGTCTCCCATTTTTCTCAAAAAAATCCAACATTCAGGAGAATGTCCACAAACCCATTGAGCTCCAATGGCCCGAGCAGTTGAAGGCTGGTTCGACGATGTCCACTTGATAATTCACGATAACGACGCCTAATACAGATAATTATCTAATACCTGCCGCCGAGTATCATTCCGTAAATATTTACAGGGCAATTCTTCCCCGTACGCTGAGAAAACAACTGTTACATTTACGATCCCAGAAGTAATCGTTAAATTGTAGGACAAGAGGCACTCGACATATATCAAAAAATATCCCACGCGCGCTCGTACGAGCATAAAAACTTGTGTATCATTTCATTAATTGGTGGTAGATTTAATTGGATTCTCCCGCTCACGAGATACAACCAGAATGATTCGAATTTTTTGAATTCTCGTTCTGAGAGTTGACCTGGGTGTGGAGAGCTGGGTCAGACATTTGATTTCATTATATTTTTTTCCCAACCTATCGTTCGAGGTATTTCAACGTCCTTCTGTGTTGCAGATAGGGAAGTGGACTAATTCCGATACAAAACAGGAGTTGGGAAAAAGGCTTGAGGCAAAAAAGGGGATATCGTGTTACGAAATTAAATTACAATGAGATTGTGAATAGGGGCCCGAATGTGTCAGCCTGATGACTTTGACGGGGCATGTTACAACCCGTTAGTCAGATCCCACAGGAGAGGCCTCTCGCATTCCTCGAGTTGAAATTCGAGGGGAATAAAAATTGTAAAAAATCGACTTTCTGATAAAAACGATTTTGGAATAATTTAAGGATATTCAAGTACTTTGGATATTTTTTCTACAGGGAAATGCTTTTCTACTTTTGTGGTCGAATATCAGAGCTTTCGTTTGAGCCCTGTTTGATCCCAAATTTCTGGATATTTTACAATGACTGGAAGAGGGCGTGCGCTTCTCTTTTGCTTTTTGCGTTCTTTTTTGTTTTTGGGGATGTATTATGTACTATCGACATATATACCATCCCATACATTTTTTTTACAGTACAGCACAGTATTATATTTTTTTATCGTTAAAAAAATGGAGTATAAAATATATGTGTATAGTATATATAGTATATGTAGTATTTATTATATAATATACACATATATACTATTGTACATATATTTTTTTACAGAACTATATATTTTTTTATTACAGTAAGAAATTAATTTCTTTTTTACAATTACTGTTAATAAAAGATTGCACTACATAAACAAATATATAGACATCATATTTCATTACTTGATAAGCGGAATAGAGGCTTCAAAAATCGTTACACTGGATTTTTTAAAGTGGAATCTATTGATCCGAAAAAAATTAGAAAGTTTACTTTTGGAGAAAGTCTGATGAAATAATTTAAAAATTATCATTTTCGAAAATTCCGAGCATTTTCTATAAATAAAAATCATTTCAGGATCATAATAAATTTTTTCATATAGAAAATTTTACCAAAAATGGATTTCATGCAAAAAAAAAATAAGGTTTACGAAAATTTAAACAATTTCAATTATTAATTTATAAACAACGAATGTTTTAAAAAATAATCATTCCGTGCAAAATATAATTCTAATGATTGATTTTATCGTATTCTTTTTTCAAATTTTTCTCACGCAATTTAATTAACAAATTTGATGTTTGAAAATAGTTGAATCTATAGTGTGGTCTGTACTAAACTGTAAAAGCTACTTGGATATCCTTAAATAGAGTTTCCTCGGCAGTTCTTCCCTGGGAATCCCAGCAAAACTCCGTACACCAATGCACGAATGAGGGAAGAGGAGGACCGAAAAGAGCGGCCCAGCATTCCACTGCTCGACCCGCGACCCCCGACCCTCGTTCCCTAAATCATCCAACGCTCGCAATTCCGTTTTTGTTTCCATCGCATTCGTAAAAATAGCGCACGATAATTTTCATCCAATTTTTATCAAAATTTTCGATCCTCGGGTTCTCATTGAATCGATTACGTTCCATTGTTGAGTCTCAGATAATTATTTGTGAATGAAATCCGATGTTTGGTTTGTAAACATTGGAGTAATATCGGGATAATCCGGGGATAAACACCCAGCGAAATGGAAAATAAACTGTCTGGGACTACGAAAACTATTTATTTATCATTCTAATGTTATTTTGGTTTATCCGCTGAGATCTTCTGCTGTTGGATGTTTTGAAATTCAAGTGGCAGGTGCATTTGAATTCTCAGTGTTGTAAATTTCAATTCACTTGCAGTTTTAAAATTTAATGAATGAGAAATGTCAAAATCAAGGAATTTTTTCACTGAATAAAAATTAGGGATCAATTCCTAAACATCAGGAATATATTCCTCAAAATTAAAATTGTTTAACGCACTGGGAAAAATAATTGCCAGCATTTTTAAATTTTCAATAATTTTCAGTGCCACGTGGGCTTGAATTCCACATGAATGATTTGTTGTTAAAAATTCCAAAAGATTTTTACATGATCGTCCCATTTTTTCGTAAACGTCAGATTTAACTGAATTTTTCACGGATTCAAAATATAAAAAAAACGTTGTTTGATTTTTAAAATTTTCATTGTCATGTGAGTTTGAAAATTCTAATTCCTCTGAATCCTCCAGAATTTACCTGACTTTTCAGTACAAAAATGTATAGAAATTAAAGTAAATGAGTCGTTATTAAAAATTTCGCTATTATTTACTTGAAATTTCAGTAGTAATTTTCAAACAGTGTTCCCGACATTTCCAAGAAAAAAAGTTGCCTGCATGTAATAGTTCCCTGCATCGTTGTTAGAAACTTCAAAAGATTTTTAAATGAACATCCCATTTTTAACATCACATTTGGCTGAATTTTCTATGGATTCAAAATGAAAAAAAGTTGTCTGATTTTCAATACATTTATTATCATGTGAATTTGAAAATTCGAATTCCTCTAAATCCTCCAGAATTTCCCTGACTTTTCAGTACAAAAATGTGTAGAAATTAAACTAAATAAGTCGCTACTAAAAATTTCCCCATTATTTATTTCAAATTCCAGCAGTAATTTTCAACCAGTGTCCCCGCCATTTCCAACGCAGCCCCAGAAACCCCTGAATGACTCCCAGCCCACATGCACAATTCACGCATCCACGACTGTTGGTGTATTCCCCACAGGCATTTAAAAGTTCCAAGAAAGTATACTATTACAGCAACTCGATATTTTCTCGATGATCGTCATTGTCCTCCTCGCCATGCCCCCTAAAGTAGAAATCCACAGATACAGCTACTGTGTTTAGATCCCGAGGAAGTCCAGAATGATTTACCCCGTCTTCGGTTACCCATTCTCATCGTCAATCTCCCCATAAAGACCAGAAACTAGAAGGTAGGAGGAAACAGTTCCAAACAGTCCCAAATAAACACTCTCTCATTTTTCGATTCAAAAATAAAATTCTGGTTTCAATCAGATCCCAAGCCGGAGAAATTCCAGCGAAACAATTCAAACCAAACGCTCAGAGCACGCATAAAAATCGTTAGAGGCCTGGTAAATGCTGGTGAACTTCCCCCCACGCGTCTCTGAGATTATTTTCTCAGCTGGCTCGGCCCGAGAGAAGCCAATCTCGTGAATGAGACGTGAGACAATTAAGACCCGTCTAGCTATGTTTTCACAGAAGCCCGATGACGTGTAGTTGTCACGTCAATGTCAATCCAAACGCATCCGACCTAACCTACAAATCCAAATAATCGCGGAAGGCATCCCTAACCTCATTTCGGGCCACCTGGAAGACGATAAGGCTGCATTAATCCTCCTTGAGGGTGTCCTTATAGCCTTTCTCGTCTGCAGGAGGGAAAATTTCAACAAAAATTCACCTTTAACCTCTTGTAATTGGGTTGCAGACAGGAATTTTTACCGAAACTCTAGTAGAAATGCCCAAATTTTAAGTAAAATTTCCACAAACAACATTGTAATTCTTAGCAACGTTATTTACATTATTTACGAAAGTTTTTGTGAAAAATTCGGGCGCGAGGCGTCATTCTTTCCTTCGATGGACACGAAAAGAAATCTCCACAGAAAACGACATTTATACAAAAATTTACAGATAAATTCTAGTAATCGTAAGGCTTGTAGGAATTTTTATCGAAATTAGCAAGAAAAGGAATTAATTAAGTAAAAAAGTCAATATTTCAGGTAGAATTCTAGTCAAAATTCCTGTTGCTACCAGATTATTAAAATTGAGGGGCAATTTCTTCCTTTAAAGAAAAGCTTCATTAAATCTCTTTCGTTTTTCTACAAAAATTTATCCTTAAATTCGAATAATCGCGTTCCTACAATTTCAGAACATTTTTTTTCATTTTCTCCTTCAACTAATCTTTCATTTCTCGTCGGCCCGTAAAACATCAAAGTTGGACGGCCAAAAACATAGAATAGAATAGAATTTTATTTCTCGTAAGGGTTAGAATAACGTAATTGTATAAATGTACCACTCAAAGGAGGGCTCATTCGATCCTCTGGGCAAAAAGGCCAGAACAAGAGATAATTTTCCCCCATAATTTTTCGTGCGCAGCACCTAAAAGTCTACTGATATCTCAACTTGGAGAATCAGTAGTTTAATTGCGACCCTAGGGATATTATTGGCAGTTTAGTGGGCGGCAACGCATCTCTCTTCCCGTTAGAGAGCGTAAATATGAACGAGAGAGATGAGGAGTGGTAGCGCTGAAGCGCGCCCCGAGGCTAAGCGGCATTTTGCAACAAATCTCCACTTGTCTAAATCAGTTTCAAGTGAGATAAGTGTTTTAGCCCCCGAGGCCCTTAAAAACTCCCACGTACCCCGCGATGGAAGATTGAGTTGGTCGTTGTGATGAACTGGCGTGATGAGCAAATGGTGCCGTCGGACCGCGCCGCACTCGAGCCACCTAACCTCAACGCCCTCCATCCCTCATTCACCTCGTAATTAACGAATTTATCAATTCAACTTTGATGAATTCACTCGTTCGGTCACGGAGAAAGGAGTAGGCGCAAAAATTACAAAAGAAGTCAAGTACACTGATAGAACGGATTAGTTATTGTTAACGAATGGATTTTGGTTAGAGGTTAGGGTCTATTCGGTCCCACCAAATGTTCATTCGTTAATAGTTAACGAATGTACATTTGAGGAGCCTTGTTTGACTTGACTTTCCCCATTCAACTGAACCATTCGTTAACTATTAACGAATATTCATTTGGTCATATTCAACTCTACCATTCGTTAATAGTTAACGAATCTCGTTTGAAATAAATGATTCATTTTATCAGTGTAATTGCGGAGCGGAATCCATTTCTAGGTATTTTTTACTCTATGGGGGCCAAAAGCGAGAAGAATAGGGAATATTTCGCCGCTGACTCGGAAAAATTTACTAAACGATTTATTCTAATCAAAAAATATCCCATGGGCGTAAATAATTGCTCAATATTGCGTGATAGTTCACATATGTGTGAGAATTTTTTTTAGTTGCCTGATTTTTCATGATTTTCAGTAATTTTCATTGTCGTATGAAGCTGAGAAATCAAATTTTATTGAATATTCAAGAACATTCACTGATTTATCAATAATGAGATCAATGGAAATTCCATGTGCACGGAAAAAAATATACTTGAATTGAGTATATTTGAATCAAGTATATTTTATACTCGAATCAAGAATAATATACTTGAATGAAGTATATTTTGTACTCAATTCAAGTATATTTTTTTCCCTATAAATTATTCGTTGTTAAAAATTTCAAGATGTTTTACTTCAAATTTCACCTGGATCCCCCTTAAATAATCACTACTCTTCTCTCAGCATTGAACAAATTACTTTCCACCCTTGAAATGATGAGAAACTCGACGGAAAACCGTAGGCCTGATATCCAGCATGGCGGCAGGATCGCGTGCGCCTACACTGCACACATGAAATCGCAAGAAACATATCCCCATCTCAAGCCGAATGATAATTACGTACTCGTTGAAAGACTGAAAATAACAACTGATTGCTGATAAATTATGCATCATGTTTAAAACTTCTCTCTTCACCGTGAAAAAAAAATTATTGCAAAATTTTAATTAAACTCAAACGTGACAAAAATAAATGATGCACTCGTGGAGTGAATAAGCATCATTAAAAAAAGAGGGGGGGAAAAAATTCTCGAGAAACGAGTTGGTACATGGCAGTGCGTAAGTAACCATTTACGTTGACTGTCGGCCCCCTCGGGTTTTTATCTCAGGGGTAGGCTTGTCCCCCCCTTAGACAACAAGCCCCTGGCCTACTTAACGCTTATTCCAACACCCCTCGAAAGACTCATCCCGTATCATCCCCCTATTCTTTCACGAGGAGATCCCCCTTGGAACTCGAGCCTCGACCAATGAGAGACAACTGGCTAAGGGGGAATCCCATTGTCATTTTCTCACTAACCAATGGTGATTGCGCGTGCGCGCACATGCCGATCAACAGAGGTACACAAATGAATAATACGGATGGGGGATGCTGATGCCGCTTCCATGACGCTTTTTAACGCGTATCAATTTTAAGGACTAATGGGGTATGTCCTCAGGCGCATCTGGGCATGATGGGGTTTTTCGCGGGGATCGATAAGCAAATTCATGGATTTCAATGTTTTTTAGGCGGTGATGAGCGTATTGTTTGATATTGTGATGCGAAGTCATGATTTAGGGGGGAGTCTGTTCATTTTTTAGTGGTGTTGACAGTATTTAGTCAATTCATGAAGGAATATTTTAGGTGAAAGTTCCGAATGGGGTTAAATTTTGAAGAATGTTGAATATGTTGTAAATTGATGAATTTTAGGAGAATGTACACTACTTTTTAAACATTAGTGGTTTGTTAATAATAATTTCAAAGTATTAGCGATGCAAAATTCTTGTTGTTCATTAGAAATTTTCCATCAACTATTGCAGGAAATAAAAATTAGTTTTTAAGGACACAAGTGACATTGAAAAGCTGATCGATTTTTCAAATGCATTCTGTGTTTTTCACCTGAATGCACTCTTGCAAAAGTCATCATTCAGTGCACTCAGTGAATAAATAAAATAACCGAGAAGACCCTTGAAATTGATAATAATCAAAAGGGAATAGATTCTGCTCAATTTATTGCAGGTTTTTCTCAAATATTAATGATTCTAAAATTTCATCAATGCCATATTATCATCAAACCGTAATCCAATATTTTTATTTTCCAATGTCCCTCCAATATTCACAAATTAAATCTACATTAATCCCAATTATTCAAACGCCGAGCATTCATTTTCATTAAACTCATATAAAAAAATTGCTAGCTGAATAAAAAAGACATTAAAAAATCATGAGAATGCAAAAATAATTCCGTAATTGGGATTAGGAAATTTCCATAGAATGGCCGGCAAATACTGAATTTGTCTATAAAAATGGAACATTTTCCTGTGCATAACAATTGTCAATGAAATCATATAAAACTATTGCTAGCTGAATAAAAAAGACATAAAAAATCGTGAGAATGCAAAAATAATTCAGTAATAGGAATTACCAAATTTCCAAAGAATGCCCGGCAAATGTTGAATTCTTCCGTAAAAATAGAACAGTCTCCCTTGCGCATAACAATGTTCAATAAACTCGTATAAAAATTACTAGCCAAATAAAAAAGACACTAAAAAATCCCAAGAATGCCAAAATATAATGATTAAACGACGTCTTAAAATGTCATAAGTCCCGTTGGATGTCAACGTCAATTTCCTCTCCATTTGCATCATCCATTGTTTTCCCAAATGAGCTCCCCATTAATCCCACTTATTCAAACGACTATGATCACAAATTTGTATTAAACTCCAATAACAATAATTTCCAATGGCATCCCTTTAACTCAGCTCGCATGCACGACCTAAAATTCCGATCCTTATCCACACCGAATACGTACAGAGTACAAGCAAATATTTGGGTTTGCTTGTACACCCGGTGATTCCCAACGACAATGCGCGTGTACGTTCAGCAAAACGCGTTTATACATTCCACCTCTCCCTCATCCAAGGGCTCTGCAGGCACACCCATAAACCCCGTTCCCCGGACTATAATACACCCGAGGTCCCATGGAATACAATATGAATCTCGTATATGAGCCACACAGGGCAATATGCGACTTCAAACACTGTCGACGAATCGAGACAAAGGGTAGTACTTCATAAAAGACGGAGTTGAAGTGCAAAAACTGCCTCCCCACCCCTCGAAATTGTTTTCGAAAAATGCCAATTTATTTCGACGCCTTCGAATGAAATTAGAAAGCCCAAAATAAACAACAACAAATAAAAATAGAGGAGGGGCGCGTCATTCCCATTCGCTTTATAATTTTTTTTTAAGGGGAGACTACTATGAGTTTTAAAAGCCGTGGGTTATTGGAGTGAGACTTTTAATACGTTGAAGATTGATTATATAGATCTGAAAACGAATAATTAGTGCAAAAAAAAATTTTTTATTGTTCGTTTGCCCGAAAACGCTTAAAATGCTAAAAACAGTGCAAAAGATTTTTTTTCCTCAAAATTTTCGGAAAAATGGGTGGAACAACAATTACGAGCCAGTTTTTTGGAATTCAACTCCTACACAGCTCATTTCTGTTTTTTTCATATAAAAAAATTCACTATTTGTGTAAAAAAATACAAAAAAGCAAATTTAGCCATGCAAGAGGCGCATTAAAGAAAAACTAGCTCGTAATTGTTATTCCACATATTTTTCCGAAATTTTTGAAAAAAAAAATCCTTCGTAGCTCAAAAATTGGAGGCCCAGGACTGTTTTTGGCATTTTAAGCGTTTTCGGGCAAAGAAACAATAAAAAAAATTTTTTTGCACCAATTATTCGTTTTCAGATCTACATAATCGATCTTCAACGTATGAAAAGTCTCACTCCAATAACCCACGACTTTTAAAACTGATAGTAGTCTCCCCTTAACCCAAAGAGAAAATGGAGAATGCTCCGTTTTATTCAGCTCTGTTCTGAGCGTCATAAATACACGTGTGATTGCATCCCCATGATTATTTACAGGGTAGTTGGGGCGTTAGAATTGGTATACGGAGTGCTCCTCGCACCGGAGAAAATGAAACTGAAATTTAATCACCCATGATATATAGCCCACGTGAAAGCCCAGAGCGTCATACACACATTATCTCACTCCCTTGAGCCAAAATCCCGAGTAATCTATCTCTCTTTTGTACACGTGGCGGAAGTTACGAGCCGGAATGATTACGATCCTCATGCACTCGTTAATTAATCCAGCTTGCATTTGCATGGCAGTTATAACTCGGCGATATTCCGGAGGTGAGTCTAGTTTCACTGAGTTATAACTGCATGTGACATGTACCCTCCGAGTCTTACCACAAATATCATCCTCGGATAAAATGGGAGAAGGTAAAAACTAACAAATTGGGAACAAGAAAAATGACGTAAGGAATGGGCGTTGGTGAATAGAGTGAAATAAATTAACTGTATTTCGAGGGAAGCTGTGGAATTCGATGTGGAAATTCCACTGGGATCTCGATGGAGAATCAGGATGGATGAGGACGCGAGGGGAGGAGAGAGAGAGGGGAGACGCCAGGCGTCGGGGCCCGTCGGACCGATCGACTACAAACCCGCTCGCTTACCTATGTCCTATAAACGTTATGGTAATGTTGAATCCCAACGATTCCCACTCCAGACATAAAGAGCCACGATATATGGTCTGGTAATTTCTTAATTGCGAGCCCACGAAAATTCTTGTCATCGTAAAGAGACGCGAGATTATATTGGGAGCCACGAGGCGCCAGTCTACTAGTGGGGGTAATAATTCTTTTAAATATTCCATGAATTCTCGTTAATCTTCGCATCGGGGGTATCACAATGCTGAGGTGAAATTACTCTTGAGGTTTGGGGGGTAAAATGGGGATGTTTTAGTGAGTTGGCTGGAGGCGATTTTTTGAATTTTTTGGGCAATGTTGGAGGCAAAGTTTTTATTGTCACATAAACCTGAGAAATCAAATTTCATTTAATATTCAAGAAAATTGAGTGATTCATCAATAACAAGGTCAATGGAAATTCTATGTAAATAATTCATTGTTAAAAATTTCAAGAGTCATTTTCTAACAGTGTATTTTCGAATCACGAAATTTCGAGTCGAAATCTTGAAATTTTTTACAGCATCTCATTCAGATGAAATTTTTGATTGAAGATCCAATTGAATGTGATGTTTAATCCTCTAGGGAAATTAATTTTAATTTATGAGAATTATTCAATTATAAACGTACTCCACTCAATTTTTCATTCGCTAAGAAAAATAACTTTCCAATTTCAAGTAAAAATCTTGTAATTTCCAAAAACGACTCATTTGCCTGAAATTTCCACATATTTTGCCGCATAAACTCGAAAATTCAATTGAATTTCCTTAATTTCATCAACGAGCTTGAGAATTTCAGCTGTCACCTGCACCAATAGCACGAAAAAATAAATTTCCGAACGTAGAAAAGTTTTTCACTCGGTTCACTTAAAAACCCCAAAATTTTAAAAATTTCTAAATTAAAAAAAAATCAACAATATCCCTGTAAACAACAGAATGAAATCTCAATAACCGCTAATGCCCACCCCCCGAAGAATCCCGAATTGAATTAAAGCGGAGGCGTTGATGTATCACGATGAAAAATTGGCCCAACTCCGCTGATAATCACGAAGGGTATCCCCTTACACCGGCAAGTGGATCACAACCTCACGGAGTGATTTGAGATTGGCAATCTCGATTACACAAGGGTATCGAGTGTATAATACCCCCGGGTAAAGTAATAGCTCGACTTCTCGGAACAAGAGTACAGGTAACATTGGGGTACAGCCGAAAGGGGGCGGGTCTCCGTAGTCCCTCGCCCCGACACATTCATAACTTTCCAATTTTCCTCGATCGATGAATCAAAATGCGCGCCAACCCCACCATAAATACCTCAAGAGCAAGAATATGTCATGCCCCAAAACAATGTGGGAATGTTAAGCAATAAATTACTTACAAAAGTGAAGAGGTTGAACGATAACTTGAGTTCACCTTACTTCACTCATTGTTTTACTAAATCATCGTTCACGTGCAACACTGTTTACCAGTGTCATAACGTGCCACGCTTAATTACTATATAAGCTGGACTCACGAATATTCGGGAGTTCAATCGTTAACGTAAATCAAGCTTAATACTTATTTAGTATCATCTTTGTAATTTCTACATAATTATCCCGTCTGTATAATTATGAGTTAGTTTAAATAAATCAACACCTCTTTTCTCACCAAGTAAAATACCGGATTCTACTATCTACACTGATAGACTGATTTATTTATTCCAAACGAGGTTCGTTAACTATTAACGAATGGTAGAGTTGAATATGACCAAATGAATATTCGTTAATAGTTAACGTATGGTTCACTTGAAAAGTGAAAATCCAGTTGAACAAGGCTCCTCAAATGTGCATTTGTTAACTATTAAAGAATGAGCATTTGGTGAGATCGAATAGACACTCGTCTCCACACTGATAGAATGATTCATTTATTCCAAACGAGATTCGTTAACTATTAACGAATGGTAGAGTTGAATATGACTAAATGAATATTCGTTAACTATTANTATTCCAAACGAGATTCGTTAACTATTAACGAATGGTAGAGTTGAATATGACCAAATGAATATTCGTCAACAGTTAACGAATGGTTCACTCGAATGGCGAAAGTCAAGTCAAACAAGACTCCTCAAATATACATTCGTTAACTATTAACGAATGAACATTTGGTGAGACCGAATAGACCTTAACCTCCAACCAAAACCCATTCGTTAACAATAACTAATCCGTTCTATCAGTGCAACCAAATCCATTGGTTAACGATAACTAATCCGTTCTATCAGTGTACCCACTGTGCGGAGATTTATCTCGAAATAGCAGAACCCAGGGACTCATCCCTAACAAATAAATGAATAAAACAAAGAACGAAGCTCACCAGTATGCGTTCTCTTGTGAATCTTGAGATTCTCCGATCTCGCAAAGACCTTTCCACACCCAGGAAACGGACATGGAAACGGTTTTTCCCCGGTATGCACCCTGATGTGATTGACGAGCTTGTACTTGGCCTTGAATGCTCTACCATTTCTCGAGCATCCCTGCCAGAAGCACGCGTGCGTAGTGCACTCTGGTCCACCCACGTGTTCAACAGTGAGATGTGTGACGATATCGTGAAGTGAATTGAATAGTTTACCGCACAATTTACGCCCGGGGCCGGGACTGTCCTGATCCACCCACATGCACGACATCTCCTGTCTCTGCGAGCTGCCGCCAGTTCTCATGTACCTGAGAAATGCCCCGTGCGGATGATGACTGGGATGACTGACCGCTGGATGCTGCTGATGATGAATCGACGCTGGGGTTAAATGGGGCGCCCCGAGATACTGATGATGCGGTGGTAGTCTGGCGTCCTGGCCATAATGGCCGGGATAGTGGCCCGCCGCGGCCAGCGGGTGCTGTCCCGGGTGATGTGGAAATTGCTGCATTCCCGCTGTCGTGCCGTCATGATGAAGGGGTGTAAATAATCCCAGTCCACTCTCCGGCGTTGTCGGATTGGCTGTTGCGTTGAACTCGTGCTCACGGCGGAGGAGAAAATCACGCGCCGCGTAGGACGGATGGTGGCCCATGTGGTGGCCCATGTGCGGGGTCATGTGACTCGCCGGATGGGGATGATGGGGTGGAGGAGGGTAGCCCTGGGGATGGAAGTGGTGGTGCTGCTGGGATGGCGCTTCACCTGGCACCGGTTGCACACCCACGTTGGCGTCCATCGCCTCTGTGCCACCGGTTGGCGACAACTTTATCCCGAGATTCGCCAGGTGGTGCGGGTGGGAGGACACTGTGTCCAGAAATGTGTTCATCATCGTGGTGGATTTTTTAGGACTGGTTAGTCTCGGTTAATCCCATTTAATTTGCAAACGGTATTCCTGCACGCACTTCACTGCACTGCATGAGTCATTCACAATTATCAATATGGTTGGGGTTTAGCGGGAATCACTGGTAGTGTTTTAGTTCGATAATCACAATTTGGGGGGGAAAAACACCCTGGAAATAATGAGCACTTGAGGGGTTTTAACTGGTTTGTCAAGTGTCAGGGTTGACGGGGCAGCGGTGCATTGGGGGCTGAGGTGACGCTACGCTGTGGCTAGACTCGAAAAACCGAACGAACAGGTAGAAAATCCGTTGTGTTCCTTGCTGCGTTCACAGCGGGACTGAGGTGGCACCGGAGTTCGCACTGCGGGGCGACTCTACGGCGCTCAGGCGAATTCGTCGTGTCGCGGTTGTCCCCACTACGGGCGCTGCTATCCCCACCTTGGGGGACCGCGGGACCGCGGGGCGACGAATGGGGAGACAGCGGAGCAGATACCAGCGGGCGATTGGCGGGACGCGGACCATTGGGTGCTGGAGGGTGTTGGGGAACGCTTCTGATATGTCTCCGTATGTCCGGGGGCGGAATTCCGGGTAGCGCGCATGACGACACTACACCGCCCACCCACCGCCCCGCCGTGGGGCGGGAACACGGGTTATTTCGAAAATAAAAAGGTTTTTTGGGTTTCCGAGCGCACTTTCGGGGCTGGGGGAATCGGTTGTTACGAATGTTTTGATGGTTTTTTATTTGTGTAGGGGTGGGTGGGTGTTCACTGGGGGTTTCGGGTACGCGGAGAGAAATATTCGGTCATAATTAAACAAACTAGCGATACAAGTTTACAGAAACTTGCCGATTTATTGTGTCTCCAAAATAAAAAATTCTTGAACGTTCAACAATTTTTATGAAGCTGGTGGGTTATTTCTACGTTCCGTTCCGTGAAATTTCTCAATCGTTGGGGAAAAATTACGGAACGACTTGTTGTCCCCACAGCGGTGAGTCGTCAGACGGGGGTTAATTTTTACGGAATAAATAGGAGAATTTACGTGGCGGTTCGTACAATTTCAGTTCCGACTCACACTTTTAATCGAATTTTACTTCGCTCGTGGATTACGTTAATTACGAAAGGATTCGTTATTGTCAACAACTACATATTTTGAAATGACTATTTAAAAAATCCTAATGTTTAAAAAGTAGTGTAAATTCTTCCAAAATTCATCAATTCACAACATACTCAACATTCTTCAATATTTAACCCCTTTTGGAAAATTTTTACCTAAAATTTTCGTTCATGAGTTGTTTGAATCGACTTCCACTGCTCAAGTGAACCATTCGTTAACTATTAACAAATATTTACTGCGTCATATTCAACTCTACCATTCGTTACTATTTAACGAATCTCATTTGCAATAAATAAATCATTCTATCAGTGTAATTTTTCCGTTTTTTTCTGGTAATTTTTATTGAATTTTTCTCCCCGGTACGATAACTATCGATTTAATCTCGAAGACGCTGATCTACTTGTCGAATTAATCGCGTAACTCGCCCGTCAATTATCCGGATGAGCGGGATTACGATTTTTTTTCTCTTCGCTTGCTCGGGTGGACTTTGAGGATGATGATGGTGGTAATGATGGCTGGGATTTTCGGGAGACTAATGGATACTGCAATTTGGGAGAATAAATTTTGGGATTGCTCGGTGATTCATCAGGTAGATTTCAAGATGCCACGCTCGGGTGCTGATGCCAATGAGACACTGACCCATACCGATGGTGACAGGTATGAATACACCTCTGGACAATGCCTATATGGCTCGGTTTTGGGAATAACAGCAATTAATGGGTGTAATCCTGGCCACCAAGACACAGGTCATTGTCGGCCAATAAACCCATTGGCCCTTGGGGATTGACGGAATTGGATGTGACTCAGTGACCGAGACATTTGCGACAAAAACCCTTTATAAGGAAGGACGGTTATATTGAGGTCTTCACGAGAAATAAGTTGGCATAACTATTGGTCGTAAACTTTCGGTATTTTGGCGATTGGGGGAATATAACGCAGTGGTTCACCTCAATTTTTTAGCCGTGCGCGGGGAAGGAGCAGGCGAGAAATTCTGAGGTTTGACAGTGTCCGAAGAAAAGGGAATGGAGAAAAGTTTGATAAAAATTATCTAAAAATTTTTTTTTACATAATTTTACTGTACGAAAGTTCATTGGGGAGTGAAATGTAATTAATGAAAAAATAACTGTTTGTGGAGGATATTTTACAATTGGTTCGGTAAAAAAACACATCTATGGATGTAAAAATTATCCTCCTGTACACGGTTAATAATTTTCGTCTGAATTTTCGGTGTCAAATCCCGGAAATTTTTATTATTTTTAATTTCCACTGAAATTTCAGGAAATCTTGTCATTGAAAAATCAGATATTCCATTGATTTTGTGTTCGAATTGTCTGAAAATCAATAAAGTACTTGATTTTTCAGTTCAATTATTCCGTGAAAATTTGGAAATTCATTCACTATTCGTCGCGTGAAGTTAGTCGCTAAAAAAACGCGTTATTTTCGAATTCTTCAAACTCACAAATTATTCCGCGTCAATTGTTGATTTTCTCATGTGCATCATGCACGAAATTGATTAATTCTTCCTTCTCGGGTTTTCATTCGTCACGTACGTTGATGGATCTCAATAATTTCAATTTCTTCGTTGATTCAAACCCATTTTCTGGCTTAGATATAGTTTTTAAGTGTTAGAAAACTGGAAAAAATCTCCTGTTTCTTAGAAAATTTTAGGAAAATGTATTTTTTTCATTCACAAAAAATAAAGAAAATGACGGATCCCTATGAATTATTCACTTACAGTTAAATAACAGCATCATGATATTCAAAAAATTCTGCTTCAGTTTAGTTGTGTAAAATTACAAAAATTTGATAAATTTATAATTTTTTACAGCACATCAAATAAAATGCGATGGGTGAAAAAAAGGGAAACAAAACTCCCCATCAAATCATACGGATGCCCTAATTCCACAATCCTTACCCACAATAAACTAAATCAATTCAAATAACACTAAACAGATTTCCCAAACGATAATAAAGAAAAAACAGTGAATACTCATCATGTAAATTGCCCTAAAATTCACGGGATTACATAAAGATACTTTACCAAGATAACAAGCTCAGAGTCCAGGTGATCTTCAACGATCCAACGCCCTCTCTGCAACAATAAAAACAGAAAATCTTTTTTGAGTGCATTGTCACAGGATCCCGATGGTTTACACTAAAACTACTTTATACCTGCTTCAAACGTGTTCAAACAGTTGTTGAAAAGATCATGTCATGTATTCATTACTCCAGTGCTTGAAAAACCAAGGATAATTATACGTGAACCGAGGGCCCTTTCGTGAAGCATTATCAGGATAATCCTGATCGCAGTTTTTGAGTTAAGTCGAGTACTGGCACACCTTCCGCCCGAGTAGAATGACCACTGAAGGCAGAACAAACATCTTTCTTCGGTGTTTCTAATACTCAACACAGGTGCACCGAAGAGGGACTGAATTCCGGGAATTCCGCGTACCTGTAAATGAGATCCTTGTGGGTGTAATCTCCGATTGTGATCATCGGGAGAGAATAGAAGGTAGAACGCAGATTAATTCGGACAAGATAAGGGAAGATAGCAAATTGAGGGTCCGAGTCGTGTTTTTGGCTGATTGTGGGTGCTAAAAAGCATTGAGAAATGAATTGGCTAGTATCTTCATGGGGCTAATGATGCTTGTCGAACAACAGATCTGATCGACATTGGGGGACATCAGGTAGGGGACTGTCTCCACGAATTAAATAAAAAAAGTTTCAGTCCCCGAAAGGATGCGACTGTTCAGTGCAGTGGGTTTTCACAGGAGTGAATCCACTTGTGGCCTCAATTTACAACTGTTACATTCAATTTAAGGGCAATTGTGGCGAACACAACATTTAGCTTAGTTTGAACAAGATAAGAGAGAGAACTGAAGATAGCTAATCAGGGAATTCTAATCGCAATTTTGGCTGATTGGAGCTGCTAAACATAGTAGGAAATCACTTGGGACATTTGTTGCCTAAATTAAAAACTTTGGAATTGAGTTTGATGATGGAGACAAATATTTGGCTTAACTTGGACAAGATAAGAGACAAGATGCAGATAAACTCGTGTTTTTAAATCATTGTAATCATTAAAATACATTGATAAATGGATTGGCCAGTATCTTCATGGGGTTAATGACGCTTGTTGAACAACAGATCTGATCGACATTGGGCGACATCAGGTAGGCGACTGTCTCCACGAATTAAATAAAAAAAGTTTCAGTCCCCGAAAGGATGCGACTGTTCGGTGCGGTGGGTTTTCACAGGAGTGAATCCACTTGTGGCCTCAATTTACGACAGTTACATTCAATTTAAGGGCAATTGTGGCGAACACAACATTTAGCTTAGTTTGAACAAGATAAGAGAGGGAACTGAAGATAGCTAATCAGGGAATTCTAATCGCACACGCCTTTTAGACATTTTTCAGACACTACCAGAACGTCTCAATAAAATGAAAACTTACCTGAATTTCAATCATGAATTTAAATGTTTAGGCACATGCAGAGAAATTTCCAGTAAAGATTACGGAAGTCATAGCTCGCTCACAGATTACGGAATCGACTCAGAAAATTTGAGTGACGGTATCGTAATTTTTCACAGGAGATTCAGGTAAACATTACGGAACGCTCTGGAAAAATTTCGTGACCGTTTCGTAAAATTTCCTACAACTGCACCTGTTCATCTGAAATTTAGACATTCGTTGTTGCTAGTGGGTGTTAAAAACATTAGGAAATCACTTGTCCACTATCTTTATGGCGCTGACGATGCTTGTTGGACGAGGGACATTTGTGGTCTGAACGTAAAACTTAGACAAACGTTTGGCTTAATTTGGACAAGATACGAGACAAGATGGAGACAACCTCGTGCTTTTCGATAATTGTAATCATTAAAATACGTTGATAAATGGATTGGCTACTTCATGGGGCTAATGACGCTTGTTGAGCATCAGATCTAATCAATATCAGGAGCCTCAGGTAGGCGACTATCTCCAAAATTAAATAAAATAGTTTCAGTCTTCGAAAGGATGCGACTACTCCGCGCGGGGATTCACAGCAGTGAATGTGGCCTTGTGGCCTAAATTGACAGCTCACATTCAGTCTAAGTTCAATGCATTGTGCCTGATTGTGAGTGTCTTTTCGATAATCTATAATCCTTTATATGAATCGGCTCAGTCCAAAGAAACAAAGCTCAGTCCAAATTCACAACTGCAAAAACTAATGTCTGAATTTCAGACACTTTTGTAGACACTTTTGAGACATTAAAATGTGCCTGAATGAATGGAGGTATTTCAATTTCAGACACCAAGATGTCTGAAATTAAGAAACAGACATCAGTTTAAGACACAAGCGGTGTTTGAAATTTTCAGACATCAGTTAGATTTTCAGACACTTTTAAAGATTCAGATGTTTTTTGCCATCTGCTATCTTAAATTCAGATGGTTGTCAGACACCTAGTTTTTGCAGTGGATGAGTCAACTTTTCAGACATGAGAAATATCTTAAAAATTAATGTTTGAATGGCCTTTGCCGTCTGAATCAGGTGAGATATCTTAATAGTGAAATGTTTGAATCGCTCATAAATAACTGAATTTCAGGCACAGAAAATATCTGAAAATGAATACCTGAAATTTTTCAGACACAAAAAATGTCTACCATCATTTTCAGACAGAAACGGTGGTTGAAATTTTCAGACATTAGTCAGATTTTCAGACAATTTTGAAGATTCAGATGTTTTTTACCACCTGACATCTTAAATTCAGATAGCTGTCAGATACCTGGTTTTTGTAGTTGACTTCAGTTTAATACTGCATGCAAACAGTTCATTGCATTATGACGGAACAGTGTGAGCCACCAACCAGTAAAATCATGTCGGGGCCTCAGGAGGTGGTCATTGTCTTCCCTCCGGTCATTGCTCACCGGGTCGTCGTCATTACATTTAATTAATCATTAAAGCCGATGGACTCAAACCGAAACCATCAAAAAGTCAGCCCCATGCCATCAGCCGGAGAAATTGTTGATCATTAGAGGGACTTGCATCTCTGAATATCAATGTGATCCATGAAAAACCCATCAGTTCTCGCGAAATAATTTTCGTAATCAAATGCTGGAAACTCCAGTGGAATGCCACTTTGGTTTGTGAAACAGCAGTCGACGTTTCACCTTCTGTCATTCATCAGGGCACACATTAGCCGTAATTGCACGTCACTAGTCTGATGGGGGGAAAAAATTGAAGTTCCTCATGTAATCCAGAAGCATCAGCCCCAGCCAGGAGTTGACGATTATTCATTTGAAGTGCTTTTAATTTGTAAATGACCAACTTGTACC
Source organism: Diachasma alloeum (assembly GCF_001412515.2). Lineage (NCBI taxonomy): Eukaryota > Metazoa > Arthropoda > Insecta > Hymenoptera > Braconidae > Diachasma > Diachasma alloeum. The sequence continues at coordinate 186,522 of NW_021680729.1, forward strand.
ATTCATTTATTCGCACGTCACGAGTGGAAGATGCGTTTATCGCGTGAGCGATGGCCACTCACGGCAATTCTCCTCGGCTTGGAAAATGGCTGACGTGTGTTTTTGATTTTTCAGAGTGATTTTTTTTTCTCCCATTTTCTTGGACTCGTCATCAGGAGATCGACTCACCCGCGGCGAGAGCCTCTGTCTGATGTACTTATCTGGTAGAATGATTACTGGAAAAAATGGAGTTTTGCTTTTTTACGGGAGAGTGGGTTCGTTTTGAAGGTACCAAAGGGCCCACTGATTTATTGTATCAATAAATAATGGAGATGGGAATGAGAAATGAGTGTTTGGGGCCAGAGGGAACAAAGAGTGGACCGACTTGGGGGTTTTGGGTGGACACGCAAATGCTGGATTGGTTAGATTCGACGGCGAGATGCAGAGAACGGTGGGACATGGAGATCTTGTCTCTGAGTCATTAGGCGAATGACAATCGGTGTTGAGGGGCTGCGGGGGGCGGTCTTTGAGCTTTCGGGGGGACGCGGTGTCTTTGGGATCTGGTCCAGGTGGACGTGACCGAGATCAGGAGATTTTCGCTCTCTTTCAGTATCTGATTTTCGATTATTGGTAATTATCGGACTTGGAAGGCTTGATGAGTTCATTGGGGAGTTGATGACTTCTTTCATTGTTTTTTTGCTTCGAATTTTACCTCTAAATTATGTAAAATGGCAGGGAAGCTGAAGATATGATGCTTTTTGGGAATTTTTTTAAACCTTCATAGAAATGGGAGTAGAGTCGAAAGTAAAATTCTGAAATTTTGTCGCATAATTGGTATTACTTGGGAGCTTTTCTGGGGGAAGACATTTCTGAGATACAGCAATTTCTCAAAAATCTTTTGTCGCAGTATCTCGAAAACTACGCGATTGAATAGAATTTTTTCATGCCAAACATGCAGAGGTGCGCCAAAATGAAACATTTTCGTCGCAAAAATAGATTTAGTAGTTCAAAAAAATTGTCATTTCTAGCACTACTCCTTCGTTATTCGATAATCCCATACGTATTTTGCTCTTTGTTTAATTTTTGTTTTATGCGAAACAAGGGATAGTAGTTTTTTGTTTCGGCTGTATAATAATCACAGACAAGAAATGAACCCTAAATGAAACAATAATAATGATATGATAGCAATCTTGTAACTTAGGGATAAAATACTTGTTGTTAAATTTTCCTCTATATGAGATATTTTCATCCTGAATAGGCACCGTCTGGTGTGAATTATCCGCCTCTTGAGCCAAATATTTCGTTGCTGTCGAAAGCAGAACAATTATTCATGTTTGAGACTTTCAAAGTCGAACCAAACAAATTCTTTTTTGGCAATTTTCAACTAGCGATTTTGTTGGCCCAAACAAGACTTGTTTGACAACGTGTCTGGTTTTCTCTCAGTGTATAAGTTAAAAAATATCCAACAATGAAAAACTGTTTTGCTCAACATCTCCCAAACTGCTGGTCAGACTTAATTTTGTTAATACTCCTGTTGTTTTCAACAACTATATACTCTGAATCGTCGTTTGTGATTGTTTATAAATCAATGGTGAATGATACGAGAGCAGTAAACAATGATTTGTTATCTCCATCATTTTTTTCATTTTATCCTCTAACAGAGTCATAAATCTCGAAGACTGGTCGGTGGTCGTCAGCGAAGGATGAAAATAAAACGCACGGATCTTAGACGTCAGACTTTATTTCACATTGGCAAAAGAAATTACCACCGGTGAAAACAAAAACCTTTGAATTTACAACACCACAACAACTATCGTGCAATTCTTTAGAGTCAATTTATCATAAACGTAGTAAGAACAAATTTGAGAATCGCGTGATTCCGATCGATGATCTCCAACTCACCCTTTCTCCACTGGTCTGACCCACAATATAAATAAAAAATAAAGAGACGAGGTGGATGAAAAAATGGTCGTGTTTGTATAAATCATCGGTTCTTTATCCTTGTTTACCCTTGTGCCTTACGCGGATATATTTCATTGTCGCCCGTCTCCTCGGCCTATTCAGATTGAGAATGACCACAGGGCTACGTGTAATTTTTATTATCATATTCCCCGGATTTTTCATTTTCATCCTGCGGTCATGTTCCCTTCGTCGTTGTGTCGAGGTTTCTCTTTTTTCGGTTTAATTCTTCGGTTCTAATATTTTTGTCGGGCCGCTCTCTTGGAGATAGCCATCACATCCCTCTATCTCACCGCTGATCTGTGTACAACTTTTTATCTTTTGGTTTTGAGACGTTCATCATTTTTCTGTTGAGAAATGTTTTCAATAAATTCTTGTGAAAATTGAAACAAAATTATCATTCATCATCGAAAAAAACATTTGCGCCTAATCTTTGTATTTTTCTGTTTAGAATTTTTTTTTATGAATTCGAGTAAACATTGACCCAAAATTATTATGCATTACTGAAGAATAAATTGCCGCGAATTTTTGTATTTTTCATTTTCATAATTTATTACAAAATCAAATGAAAATTGCACACTTTCCATTTCCCCAATTATCACATCATCATACTTCCCAATACAATAGTGTTCAAATTACGATAAAAATGATTCTCATGAAAGAATAAATAGAATTAATAAATCGAGGGTGAAAACGTCACGAACAAAACGTCGCCATAAAAACCGTGAACACTGCATCCCCTAAAAAATGATCGTTGACCCCTGCGGTGTAGCAGATGCAACTTTCCTGTGGTACCAAACACCGAGTACGCCCTCACCCCTCGATATCTCGTGTCCGCACTTGGATAGTGTAGGGGTAGTCCAATTTTCCCCCATTCCTCAATCTTCACCTTGCTTGAAATATTGGGTCATTCTGGGTTATACCGATCTACTGATAAATCCCGCATGGCAGAGCGGAGTATTTCTCCACGATCACTATCAATCAATTCCCTGAAACCCCACAAAACCAAGAGAACCACCAAAAACCCCCAGAAAAGAGAACAAAATTACCTCACTTGAATTATTACACTTTAATTATCATAAAAACTCGATTAACCCCTTCGAACATTCAAAAATAATGCTGAAGATAATTTTCCCAAACAGGTGCAAAAAAATATCAATTTCTTCAAAAAAATAAAACAACGAAAAATATCAATTTTCCCAACAAATGTCTTGAAAACCAGAGGGACTTTTGCAAGTGTAAAATTGACCAAAGAAAATGCTAACAAGCTTTCGATTAAATTGAGAAAAAAACTCAATTTAATGGATGATTAAACGAAAATGCTCTCCGAACATTTGAAAATGAAAAATGTCTATCTGTGGGACGTGAATATGAAATTACAAAATTCCAAACATGTTATGATTTTCCCTCTGGCTTTGAATTATTCTCGTGTCAAAATTGTCCAACAGATCAAATTTCATTGTTCAACATAATTTCTCAACAAATTTTGAAAAGAAAGAAGTTCAAAAATGATTTTATTATTCAACATAATTCCCAATAAATTTTGGAAAGGAAGAAATTAAAAAATGATCAGATTAAATTGCGAAAAAAAATAATTCAATACATCATTAAACAATAATAACAGAAATGCTCTCCAAGCATTTTAAAATGAAAACTATCTATCTATGGGGTGTGAGTGAGGGTGAAATGTCTTGAAAACCAGCGGGACTTTTGCAAGTGTAAAACTGACCAAAGAAAATGCTAACAAGCTTTCCCTTTGTTTCTCTGCAATATTAATCATCAAACCATTTTCCCTTCCCCCAGCGTTTAGAATGGGCGGGTGCAGGAGTCGGGCAATGAATCTTTTCCGCATTTTCAGGGTCCACTCCCGGTGGAGTCACTCCTGAAGGAGAAAACGAGAATCCCCAAGATGTAGATCATCGTAATTAGGGTCTGTGGTTCACGAGTCTGAGACAAAGAGGTCCTCCCCATCCCTCGACCCCAGTGATATTTTCCAAAACCCCTGAAACCTCGAGTATAATTAAAAACTAATATTTACGAAATTATTCGGCGAGGTAAATCATTTTGAGCAAGAGTGAGTGGTCAGGTCTCGCGTATTTTTCTCGAAAATTATCGAGTTTGACAGCTTTCTTGAAGCTTGAATGTTTTATTGTTTTTTTTTGGTCGATGGGAAGATGGATTGACTTGTATTTAAGTGAGACATTCAGATTTTGCTAATCAGGAAAGAGTTGACGACTGTATGCAACAGTAATTAACTTTAATAATGGGCTATAAGAACTGTGAAAACAGTTCTGTATATTGTGTGTATGTATGTGATCTTCTTTCTTCATTTTTTATACACGGAGAGGAATTTTTTAGAAAAATTCTAGTGCTAGCACGGGAAAAGAGGCGCAAAGTGACGGCCAGGAAAAAATTCCAGTGCCGGCACTAGAAAATTTCTTGGGGAAAACGTGAATTTCCCCTGTGAAAAATTCACAGAAATCCCCAGAAATTTGGGCTTAACAGCACTAGAATTTTTCACAGCCGGTGGATTGTAATTTTTTCCAATACTCGCACTAGAATTTTTCTAGAAAATTTCTCCTCGTGTACTATATTCATTTATAAAAAAATATCATTGTCCACTTGTTTCATAATTAACGGACAATCGATATAAATTTGAACAATTTACGCTTGAAGGGGTTAGGTATACCAATTTATCCTGTTATTTCAGGCTGAAATGGAAGAATCCAATTACCGGAAGGCACTCAATCCCCCAAACGCAATAATCCCCCGAGAATGAATAACCGGAAATGGGTTTAATGAGCGAGCAGGCCAGAAAGGGTGGACAATTGGAATTCGCAGATGAAAATGAATTGAATGAGTGAGTGAACTAAGTGGAGAGCTGTATAAACTCTAGTGGCGGGAAGTGAACAGCTCCATTGCATATGCGCACTTGAAATTTAGCAGTTTATTGTGGAACAAGTAATGTCCTCCGACGAAGGGCATGACGTCTAATTCGAGATGAATGGCGATTGGATAACAATTGCTGATGCAATTTGAGTCAAATTAAATTGTAGATTCAAGTTTGTCTATAGTTCAGTGAAGGATATTCTGTCTTCGAAGACAGGAAATGGTGACTGACGGCTGAATGCAAACGGGATTGCACACGAAAAGAAAGAATCACAAACATCTCACAAAATCAATTTTCCTCTTTCTTTGATCATTAAAATACGAAAATGGGAATCACCATTTGATAACAAAATTATTAATCCCTTTATTTATCGAACGATTTTTTTATCATCCTGCGGATGACAGGTTTGTTCACAGTCTTCATAACCACTCGGCGCCACTCGGGCCCAATTAGGCGTTGGCAATTAAAGAATTAAGACGACGCGCAACATAAAATCACTCGCTGAATGCCCACAGATGTTGTTCAACTCAACTCGATGATTTTCCAACGGAATCCGGAGATATGTCGGGCGTAAAGTTCTACTTTTACGGGATACCGTAGTCATAATGTCCTAGATGTCTCACTGACTTCGGCAGGATAACGACTGCGGAAGGATTGCGGAATTCCTGGGGATTATAAAGTGAAGAGCCTTGGGGAGCTCAGTCCGTAAATTTTTTCAACGCATTCTCAACGGGTGAATGGGTTTATACGTTTTTTAGGAGAATATTTTGAGCGTTAGAAAGTGTACATTCCTTTTATTCTATACGAAATGAATATTTTCGGGGGAAGCAGAATACGATGAGTCATTTTTGCCCATTTTTTTCTGAAAATTCAATAAACGGCGAATAATGAACATTAAAATTTGATTTTACAATTTTATGAAAATCATATTTCACTTCACACGTGCAGATATTTTTTGTCAGAGTGAAATTTGTTAATCGTACCTAGAATTTTTTCTACACCGCCATTAATTAATTAATAATTATTATGAATTACTACACCGCCATTCATTAATTAATAATTATTATGAATTACTACACCGTCATTAATTAATTAATAATTATTATCGCCTCTAAATTCCCTAATAGATCGAATATTAATGTTCAACATTATCGTCAATAAATATTGAACTAGAAATTGAAAAATGATTTGATTAAATTGAGAAAAAAATCAATTTAATGCATGATAATACAGAATTGCTCTCCGAACATTTGCAAATGAAAAATGTTTATCTGTAGGGCGTAAATATGAAATCACAAAGTTCCAAACATGTTATGATTTTCCCTCTGGCTTTTCCCCTTCCGTTTTCCAAATTTTTTTCTTGCGCAAGAGATTTAAGAGGTCAAAAGTGATTTCAAAAGTATTCACAATTGATATACAACGGGATCGTAAACAATCTCTATGGAAATATTTTGTCACCTTTATGACCCAGTGCATTCTGCTCGATCATAAATTCGGTGGCAAATCGCACAGTTCGCTCCCTGGGTTAGTTGCCTGGCGTTGCCCCAACGGGAGAAACTTGACTACCAACTTTTCGACCTTGGTCTCGTTCACTGTGGAAATGCCTTCAACCGAGGGATTTACTACCCTGTCTCGAGATTTGCAGGCTCTCTCCACTCGGTCGGTTGCTTGGGCTCTGGTGGTGGAGATGATGTAGGG
>NW_021680729.1:193565-221262 GCF_001412515.2 Diachasma alloeum
TGAAGCCAATGACAGTCAACTGGTTAAGACCGAGGTTTATAATGATGGGGGAAAAAGTGTTATTTATTGTTTTCTATTGGATGACTTCTTCAGGGGTATAAAACAGATTTTTTTTTCGAAGGCCAGAAGTCAAAAAAACATGTTTATTGAGGGCAAATAAAAGGGAATAAGGGAATAACTCTCCTGTTTTTTTTATATTTGAAAATTTTTTTTTCCATAAATTATTAATTATTTTTATGTTCAAAAATAACATAATGAAGAATCCATGCGAGGATTTATTCAAATACAATTCAGCAAATTGCTAATTCAATTCGGCAATCGTAAAATCGGCGAGGACGCTTAAGCCAATGACAGTCAACTGGTTAAGACGGAGGTTTATAATGATGGGGAGAAAAAGTGTTATTTATTGTTTTCTATTGGATAACTTCTTCAAGGGTGTAAAACAGATTTTTTTTTCGAAGGCAAGAAGTCAAAAAAACATGTTTATTGAGGGCAAATAAAAGGGAATAAGGGAATAACTCTCCTGTATTTTTTATATTTGAAAATTTTTTTTTTCATAAATTATTAATTATTTTTATGTTCAAAAATAACATAATGAAGAATCCATCCGAGGATTAATTCAAATAAAATTCAGCAAATTGCTAATTCAATTCGGCAATCATAAAATCGGCGAGGAAGCTGAAACCAATGACAGTCAACTGGTTAAGACCGAGGTTTATAATGATGGGGAGAAAAAGTGTTATTTATTGTTTTCTATTGGATAACTTCTTCAAGGGTGTAAAACGGATTTCTTTTTAAGGCCAGAAGTAAAAAAAATCTGTTTGTTGAGGGCAAATAAAAAGGAATAACTCTTCGTTTTTGTACCTTTGAGAATTTTATTTTTCATTGTGTCATTTATTTAAATGTAAAATTGCATTCTTTTCACTGGTTTCCAGCATTTTTAATTATTTTTTAAGTTTAAAAATAACAGTGAAGAATCCATGCGAGGTTTAATTCAAAGAAAATTCAGCAAATTGCTAATTCAATTCGGCAATCGTAAAATCGGCGAGGACGCTTAAGCCAAGGACAGTCAACTGGTTAAGACCGAGGTTTATAATGACGGGGAGAAAAAGTGTTATTTATTGTTTTCTGTTGCATGACTTCTTCAGAGCTGTAAAACAGATTTTTTTTCGAAGGCCAGAAGTCAAAAAAACATGTTTATTGAGGGCAAATAAAAGGGAATAACTCTTCCGCTTTTTTACACGTGGAAATTTTATTTTTAATTTTTTTCATTGCTTTCCTGCATTAAATAAAATACAATAATGAAGAATCCATCCGAGGGTGGAGGAAATATTTTCCGAATGCGCAAAAAATTCAAATCAAAATATATAATTGTAAATACATCGAGGAAGTCATGGCACTAGTTGCCACCGAAGCTCACAATAATCGAAAAAGAATATTATTTACTGTTCCCTGTGGGACGGCAATTTGAGGGCTGTAAACCCGTATTTTTCGAAGGACAGAAGTCAAAAAAATAGATTTATTGACGGCAATAAAAGAGAAAGAACTCTCGTATTTTTTTCGTCCTGAAACTGTACTATTTTTTCTACTAGACCGGTGCGCGCGCTCATTTACGACCTCATTTACTTGTGAGAAGATTCCTTTTCTTCGTTCATATTTCAAATGTACTGAATTTCACAGACCCATAAATGCATTACAAAAATGGATGATGCATGAAAAATTAATTAATAATTTTGAATCTTTGTTCAATTTCTTCTTAAGTTAAATTTTTTCTTCTCGAAAAAGAAAAAGTTTTTCTCCCGGGATAAATCTCCCCTTAATGAACAATAATTCAGAGAACATTTTTCTTCCAAATCAGTGATTTCTGTTTATGCTAAAAAAAATACTTCAGAGTTCACCTGTCACAGATGAATGAGTTCGGGTTATTCTCCCTTCAGAGCGAAAAATTCCACGGATCCATACATCAAACTGCAAATTCTTTCGTCGCTTCCTGTGACTCCCGATCCACACCCCAAATTCCCGGAATAGTATTCCTAGAAGAGAGGATTTGCTGTCGCTATAAAATCCTGCGTATTCAATTCCCGTCGCAGTCATCTATTTTTTTTATTCGTTGGTGGCCCCACAAAGATTTCAGCGCATATCGGGTTGTCCATTCCGACTTTCACCCGTATTTTCCTCGGGACCGAAACTTGCGGTGAGGAAAGTCGTATAGCAAACCCTCTGGAAAATGAGCGGGAGGCCTACCACAGGGGGGCACCAATGGTTTCACATTGTAAAACCACTTCCGCCCATGTGCCCAGCACACGACATTCAACACGAAAATATAGGAAAACTATTTTTCATTCTGGAATGTAAACAGACGACCCAGTTTGCACGGAATGGGACGTTTCAACGATTGATTTAAATGGCCCTTAATGTTTCAGCGTCGGAAGTGAATATTCAAGGGATTAACTCGTTCATATTTCGACAAAGTCGTGGAAAAAAAACATGAGGAAATTGAAGGGGAATGATGAGAATTTTTTTTCAGTTGACAATGATTTCATATCTTTCAGATATTTTCAACTATGTTTTTGATGATATTTATGTCATGTTGCAATTTTATTATTCACGAGAGTAATAGCGGAAACTTTGGGCAGTTGAATCTTTGAGTGTAGCGAAAAATTTTTTTTTTAATTACTCAATTCATCCAGTCTGTTGATCAATTATTTTTTTAAACAAATAGTCTCAACAAACATAAATTACTTATTACAAGAGTTTGACACTGATGATGATTGCACAGCAAAAACGAATGTCTGAATTTCAGTTCAACAGGCGCCTAAACATATTAATTCATATTTGAAATTCACACAAATTTTCATTTTATTCAAACCTTTTTTGTCTGAAAAATGTCTACAAAAGGTGTTTTGCTGTGTGGATATAGAATTTTTATTTATATTTCCCAACTTTTTGAGATTTTTTTTCGATTTTAATCTTTTGCCTAAACACGAAAAGTTTCCTCACTTCTAAATTAATTATTATGAATAATGCTAGACTGCCGATTGAGTATAAATTCATGCATAATTTTTCTATTCACATTAACTTTCGTTTAGGATTTATTTCAGGTTTCAATCTTCAATTTCGCTGTTTAAAAACTGATTTCAATGTGATCTTTCACATCTGATCTCTCAAAAAAAAATGCTACTCCAAAAAATTCTCGTGGAATCACCTCCAAATACTTCCAATCATATATGAATTGTTCAGAATGTGCTCACATAAATCGACTCAAAAATATTGTCATAAATAATCTAAAAATTAAAAGGGTCAGTTACAAATGATGATTCCCAATTGGATTAAAATTCTTAAAACCTCGGTCCAAATAAAAATTCAATAATTCCCCCAGTACCCCTCCATCGTTCATTATTAAGCCCTAAAAATCTCACCCGCCATTATGTTAAGGTTTATTAAAAACATCGCTATTTCCTGATTTCAACGTGATCGTTCACATCTGATCTCTCAAAAAAAAATCCTACTCTGAAAAAATCCTCGTGGAATCATCTCGAAATAGTTCCAATCATGCAAGAATTTTTCAGAATGTTCTCACATAAATTAACTCAAAAATATTGTCATAAATAATCTAAAAATTAAAAGGGTCAGTTACAAATGATGATTCCCAATTGGATTAAAATTCTTAAAACCTCGGTCCAAATAAAAATTCAATAATTCCCCCAGTACCCCTCCATCGTTCATTATTAAGCCCTAAAAATCTCACCCGCCATTATGTTAAGGTTTATTAAAAACATCGCTATTTCCTGATTTCAACGTGATCGTTCACATCTGATCTCTCAAAAAAAAATCCTACTCTGAAAAAATCCTCGTGGAATCATCTCGAAATAGTTCCAATCATGCAAGAATTTTTCAGAATGTTCTCACATAAATTAACTCAAAAATATTGTCATAAATAATCTAAAAATTAAAAGGGTCAGTTACAAATGATGATTCCCAATTGGATTAAAATTCTTAAAACCTCGGTCCAAATAAAAATTCAATAATTCCCCCAGTACCCCTCCATCGTTCATTATTAAGCCCTAAAAATCTCACCCGCCATTACGTTAAAGTTTATTAAAAACATCGCTATTTCCTGATTTCAACGTGATCGTTCACATCTGATCTCTCAAAAAAATCGTACTCTGAAAAAATCCTCGTGGAATCATCTCGAAATAGTTCCAATCATGCAAGAATTTTTCAGAATGTTCTCACATAAATTAACTCAAAAATATTGTCATAAATAATCTAAAAATTAAAAGAGTCAGTTACAAATGATGATTCCCAATTGGATTAAAATTCTTAAACCCCCGCTCGAAATAAAAATTCAATAATTCCCTCCAATAACCTCTCCATCGGTCATTATTAAGCCCTGAAAATCTCATCCCTCATTATAATAAGTCGCATTGACAATTTTTCAAAAATCTGGTCAAAGAAAACGAGGGAAGAAGAGGCCATGACGAAGGAGCGTTACGAATTTCTGTCGACCCAAACGAATTCGTCAAAAGATGCAGAGGGCCTGAACGGTCGAAAAGTGAAAGAGCCAAACCCCCCACCACGCGATAGTGTTTCGTTGATTCTACCGAGCTACAAGGCAACATCATCCATGAAAATTCGAAAGCTCGAGAACAGTGCAGAGCCCCACCGAGTTCTTTAAAAGACACTCAGGATGAAAGGAGCCAGTGGGGAAAAATGTACAAATACCCATCGAATGCTGGTAAATGTGTTCGCTATTGGTTGCTCTGGTGCTCGGGAGAGCATCCACTGCGCCAATTTTCAGGGTCAGCCGATGGCCGGTCAGTTGAGACGTCACACGAGATGAGGAATTCCTCGTCGAGGTCTGGTTTTTTTTCGGGTTAACGTATTTTCGTTTTTACACGACGACGCGTCCATAATGGTCGCCTTTATAGATTCACGACTACGGGTTTTACAGCGGGGGTTCCTCCATCTCTTTCTCATTTTTATTTCTACATTCTAAATCTTGTATACCTGATCCGGGAATTTCGTTCGCGTGCTCCATCGATTTTTCAAGGCTTTAATTGATTGGTTCCTTTCTGCAGCAAATCAATTTTTCTTTCGATGAGGAAACTATTATAAACATTTCTTTGCAATAATTATGTGGTATTATATGGAAAAAAAAATCCCCTCCAACTCCCCCTCCCCCGACATTTTTAATCTCGTATACCTGCCCCAGGAATTTAGTTCGCGTGCGCCGTTGATTCTCCAAGTCATTAATTGATTTTTCAGGACAAAAAAATTCCTCGTCACGTTGAATTTTTTTCAAAATTCTCGTGTGAATAATCATCAATCTTTCAAGAATATCGAGAAATATTCGGAGGTTTCAATCACCTTAATCCCACCGCTTTCCGCGACGTTTCTTATCAAAAGTGTTTAATTTAATTCATTCTCCCCAAAAATTCCTCGTCGTGTTGAAATTATTCCAAAATTCTCGTATGAATAATCATCAATCTTTCAAGAATATCGAGAAATATTCGGAGGTTTTAATCACCTTAATCCCACTACTTTCCGCAATATTTTTTATCAAAAGTGTTTCCATTTTTTCACAGATGGCGATTTTATGTCGCTTACTTGAGAGAATTTTCTTGTACCTACGACGGTACCCTGCGGTCACCCCAGTTTCACTCGATCCTCTCACGCAGAAATGATTTTCTACGACATTACATTCGATAACATCGGTCTAATGCCATTCGCTTGTTTGGTCCACTCAGATCGCAATCTTTATGGGGTCATTACATCGAGTGGCTCGAGCTTTTTCACGTCCACTCAATTCTCCTCAATTCCCCCACCCCCTTGCCCCCGACAAAAAACGCAAATAAATAAATAATAATTCGTTGCATTGCGTATAATTATGCGTATGCAATAAATTCACGATTCCTCGACTCGGAGTATTCCAAAAACTTGGCTCCGTTAATCATGATTAATTATCCAATAAAAAGATGAGTTTTCAGGAATCCACCGTGTGTCTGTCACGTTGACATACAGGGGCTGACGACAAGAACCTCGTTACTCACTGTACAAATGTACTGTGGGAGAGTGCCTCGAGTCGGCGGGGGGAGCACGGTTCGCATAATTCACGTGAAAAAAAGGCATGAATCCGCTCCTGACCGTGATTGCTTCGTTAAGCATCATTCACAACGATTGCATCATTACATTCACATTTTTTTTTCATCCACGGAACTGTGGAAAAAAGGAGTTGAATTGAATTCCGAGAAATGAAGGATGTAATGAGAGGAATTGAGTGGATGAGGAATAAATGACGGTGAGTGAATCAAATGCATTCAATTAGTTTCAACAATTTTTTAATTCAGAGGAATACGACGACTGAGTGAAAACTGGGTTAATTTCGGAAGTTTTTTGGTCTGGAGTCCTCATCTGAGAGTAATTGTATTCAAAAGATTATCAGGAATTGCTGTTGGGCTTTCCCGGAAACTCGTTAGGAGTGAGGTTGATGGGGCATTGAGGGAAATGTTGGAAAAAATTCTGAAACTTCCTGAATGTAACAGCAGAATGTGGGAACAGATCGTGGAAGACTCCAGAATTTGATCGATGGTTCTTGAAATTTCATGGTGTTGCGGACTCGTTTCACCACTTGGAGGAATTTTCGGGGTTTTCGCGTCATCTGTCAGCGACTCTGAAAGTTGCGCATTGAGTTATCCACGCGATCAAGCGGTGGCGTCGCTTTTCTATGATTTATTCAGTATTCATTGGGCAATCGTTGAGGACTCACGTTGAGTGTGTGCAGTCCGCTGCTAGTCATTAACGTGGCTAGATAATTATCAGTATTTATATTTATATCGAGTCTCAACGGGAGTAAACTTTTGTACTAGTTAATTATTGTGATGATTAAAGGACAGTGACTATAGTCACTACAAAAACCAGGTGTCTGACAGCTATCTGAATTTAAGATGTCAGATGATAAAAAACGTCTGAATCTTCAAAAGTGTCTGAAAATGTGACTAATGTCTAAAAATTTCAACCACCATTTCTGTCTGAAAATGGTAATGGACATTTTTTGTGTCTGAAAAATTTCAGGTATTTATTTTCAGATATTTTCTGTGTCTGAAATTCAGTTATTAATGAGCCATTCAAACATTTCACTATTAAGATATCTCACCTGATTCAGACGGCAAAGTCCATTCAAACATTGATTTTTAAGATATTTCTCATGTCTGAAAAGTTGACTCATCCACTGCAAAAACTAGGTGTCTGAAATTTTCAGACATCAGTTAGATTTTCAGACACTTTTAAAGATTCAGACGTTTTTTATCATCTGCCATGTTAAATTCAGATGGTTTTCAGACACCGCTTGTGTCTTAAACTTATGTCTGTATCTTAATTTCAGACATCTTGGCGTTTGAAATAGAAATACCTCCATTGATTCAGGCACATTTTAAAGTCTCAAAAGTATCGACAAAATCGTCCCAAAACTGTTTGAAAAGTGTCTACAAAAGTGTCTGAAATTCAGACAGTTTTCGCAGTGGATTTAATTCACCGGTGTCCGTGTCTATTCATTTAACTCTCTATTCAGACGCAGAGTCCTAGCACCCCATTTGAGGATGCAACACATGGTTTGATGAAATACACAAATTGAGACCCAATAATCGCAAATCAGTAAAAGTCCAATCTTGAATGAAATAATTAATTTCATAATTCTCTGGCGATGCCCTCGGCATAAGTTTCGCAGCTTATAAAGTCATCTCCGAAAGATATTGCACCTGCATTATTACCCATTTTCCCACAACACCCCACCCTCGCCTCCTCTTCACCATTTAAAAACACACCAGTACCCCCTTCGTCAGCCCCGGTGNGAGTAAACTTTTGTACTAGTTAATTATTGTGATGATTAAAGGACAGTGACTATAGTCACTACAAAAACCAGGTGTCTGACAGCTATCTGAATTTAAGATGTCAGATGATAAAAAACGTCTGAATCTTCAAAAGTGTCTGAAAATGTGACTAATGTCTAAAAATTTCAACCACCATTTCTGTCTGAAAATGGTAATGGACATTTTTTGTGTCTGAAAAATTTCAGGTATTTATTTTCAGATATTTTCTGTGTCTGAAATTCAGTTATTAATGAGCCATTCAAACATTTCACTATTAAGATATCTCACCTGATTCAGACGGCAAAGTCCATTCAAACATTGATTTTTAAGATATTTCTCATGTCTGAAAAGTTGACTCATCCACTGCAAAAACTAGGTGTCTGAAATTTTCAGACATCAGTTAGATTTTCAGACACTTTTAAAGATTCAGACGTTTTTTATCATCTGCCATGTTAAATTCAGATGGTTTTCAGACACCGCTTGTGTCTTAAACTTATGTCTGTATCTTAATTTCAGACATCTTGGCGTTTGAAATAGAAATACCTCCATTGATTCAGGCACATTTTAAAGTCTCAAAAGTATCGACAAAATCGTCCCAAAACTGTTTGAAAAGTGTCTACAAAAGTGTCTGAAATTCAGACAGTTTTCGCAGTGGATTTAATTCACCGGTGTCCGTGTCTATTCATTTAACTCTCTATTCAGACGCAGAGTCCTAGCACCCCATTTGAGGATGCAACACATGGTTTGATGAAATACACAAATTGAGACCCAATAATCGCAAATCAGTAAAAGTCCAATCTTGAATGAAATAATTAATTTCATAATTCTCTGGCGATGCCCTCGGCATAAGTTTCGCAGCTTATAAAGTCATCTCCGAAAGATATTGCACCTGCATTATTACCCATTTTCCCACAACACCCCACCCTCGCCTCCTCTTCACCATTTAAAAACACACCAGTACCCCCTTCGTCAGCCCCGGTGTATTCGCAGGGCGTGACTGGAAACCACCAGCATCCAAATACACACACACCATGGAATTGGCCCCTATAAACGCGGGGGTTCCGAGGACTTTAGGCGTACGGGATGGTCTACCTGACTTATGGTGCCCAACATTCGGCATTATTTACGACCGAGGCATGGAGCACCAACAGAAATCTCATCCCTGCGTCTCGCTTCCACCAGTGCACCCAGAGGACATATATTCCCAGGCACTGTTTGTCTACACAAACACGATTTTCTTTTTTTTTTTCTTCACTTCGCAAAAGCAGTGAAATCGACCGGAAGGAGTCTCCCTTCCTGTTTTTTTTTTCTTGTAAAATTTGTCCTGTGGAATTGAGAAGTTCGGGGAATTTAGTCTATTAATCAAAGGATAATGGAGTCATTGGAGGAAATATATCGAAGATATTTTTACCACAAAGGTTTTATAGGTGAAGACATTCCAAAAATCTGGGAAAATCCCACATGTCTCATTTTTTAGACAAGTATTGTTGCACATTTGGCGACAAAAAGAAAATTTTTTTTCAACAATGAATGATATTCAAGGATTTTCAACTCACCAGTAATAACAGAATTTATTTTATTGTTTTTATTTTTTTTTTATATTTTTTATTTATTGATACCTGCTTCCCAGGGACAACATCCTATAGCAAGGGGATTCACAAAATTCAGAAGATTTAACGGATAAAATATGTAGGAAATGCTCCTCAGGTTTATAAATAACATAAAAGCTACAATGGATTACAAAAATATCAAAAGATCTTATTGGTGAAGCCAAATAATTGGGTCGAGTTTAATGTAAATTAGATTGCCAAATGTAGTAGTTCTTTATGCCCGTTCATTTTTTTATTTTTGAATGAATTCTTCTCATGTGCTTAGAGAGAATAAATTGAATTAGCTGAAAAAGCTGAAGTCATTTTCAGAAAAATAAAAAAACGAGGTCAGTTTTTTATAATTTACATAATTTTCTATGCATTCTTCCCGTTTGTTTAGAGAAAATGGAGTGCATTAGATAAACTAGTTGAAGTAATTTTCAGAAGAATAATAAATTTGGGTCTTCGCCCTAATAAAATGGATAAATTGTCATAGACTGAAGGACTAATTAAATTTTGCATCAATAAATTGCACTTAATAACGGAATAATAGCGAAAATTGATGAATTATTATTATTATTATTTTCATTAAAAGTATTGCTGAACATTTCGGCGTGAAAAAAAATCGTATATATTTTTTCAACAACAAATGATTTTATAAGGATTTTAAACGCATTAGAAAGAGAAGAATAGAGTAAATTAGATAAATTACTCCGAGTAATTTTCAAAAAAAATAAAAAAATGAGGTCATCACTCTAATAAAATTGATGAATTGTGGTGGACTGAAGGACCAATTAAATGTTCTCTCCCCCAATTATCCCCAATAACGAAATAATTGAGGCGATTGATGAATGACTATTTTTATTGGACATAAAGACAAAATTTATCAACATTTCCGAAAAATAATCATTCGTGATAAGTGATCCAATGAATTATCATTCAAATAACCAGGATCCCCGGTCAACGCAGAATCCCGAAAATGAGTCGTGTTGGTCCTCACCTATTGAGGGCCCCAGCGAGAGCAACCCAGGTATAACGATCGTTCGGTCTCATCCCCGTCGGGAATATAAACTGTTTCTGGGAACACAGAGTCGTATATCTTATTCTGGGATTTTTCTTAGTGGGGCTTATATTATAAAGAGAGGAATACGACAATAACCAAACCAAAGTCAGTCACCCACTCACCCAGTGGCCTTTGCCCAAATATAACTATTTGAACGATATTATTTTTCGACAACAAGGGAGGATCATTCGAGGTCATGGTCCTTCCGTTTCGACTGGTTGGGGACAATGCGCTGAGAAAAAAATCAGGGCCAATAAAAAAATGTTGGGAATTGGTGGTAATTGAGTTGAAAAATTCTTTCTGAGGGAATGAAGAGGTTTAGAATCCCTTTTTAAGAGGAATTTTCAGTTTCTCAGACTATTTTTAACTCAAGTTTTCCCATAATTTATTCCTGAGATTATTTATTGCCATTGAATTGTTTATTTTCAGGATTATAATTTTGTTTTTCAAAAAGTAAACATTAATATTTGACAATCCTCAACAATTTGTAATCTTTGTGAAAATAATTATTCAATGTAATGAAGTTAATGATCTCAGAATACCAAATAACTCATTAATTAAGATTAGCTCATTAATTAACATTTGAATTGAGAGAAATAAATTTACAGCTACAGCTGAAAAATATTATTGCTCTCAAATTCCCCATTTTTTTCCTTCGCTCAAATAAAATTTTATTCCATTTTATTGAAAAAAAAAAATTTCTGCTTCTCAAAGGACTTTTAACTCAATTTTGTCCCATAAAATAATTTTGAGAACTTATCAAATACTGGTAATACAATTCTTAAGATTATTTATTGCTATAAAATTACCCATTTCCCGAATTACAATTTTATTTTTCAAAAAGTAAAAATTAATATTTGAAAAATCTCAAAAATTTGTAATCATTGTAAAAATCTTGAATCAATGCAACGAATTCAAGATCTCAGAACACGAAATAACTCACCAATTCAATTAACATTTGAATAGAGAGAAATAATTTACTGCCACAACTAAAAAATCTCATTCTTCTCAAATCCCCCAATTTTTCTCCTCCACCTTTTTGTCGTTTTTCCAAGAGGGATTCACCCTTGGTATTTTATCTGGTGACGGCTATCTTGTCCACCGGTGTTGGCGAAGAATCCGTCCGAGTCATGGGGTTGACAGATCCTTATCTGCGGATTTCAGGAGACAGCCTGTCTCTCCGCTCCCGTCACACCTTCATTCCTCCCGCTATTACCCGGGTAAAGTTTCCAATCAGGTATCTCCGATCTCAAAATTTCGACGATTGTGTCGCACCGATCGACTCATGAGAGATGAATTCATCGGATGCACTGAATGCCGGGAGAATAATTGCGTGATTACCTTTTATTTGTACTCACCTTTGATCGACCGTCCCCGACAATGGACCGCCCGATTCGCAATTATCCTGGATGTTACCTCAGCCCCTATTCGCAGGGGAATGATACCTCTATTATAATCAAGCCACCCATTGCGAGACCAGGGTGGCTCCATCTCGCCCCGGAAACGGTTTCTGTATCACTGGTTTTTCCATAAAGGATTTTTGTAGTGAATTCTAGGATTTTTCTGCCTCTTTTCCCGACAATCAAAATTTAGAAATTATTTAAACAGTATTAACCGAATAAAAGAAAAAAACAATGAGAATTGCTGTGAAAATCTGCAATGACGCAACCTTAAATAGTAACACGTCGTCGCATTGAACACGAGATGAAAAATCTTCGAGAAAAATTAGTCCAAGGAATACGACAACATCGAGAAATACTTCCATGAGAAATAACGTATTTAAAAAAATATTCACATCACTACATTCAACTTTGGTTAACAATAATAAGAATAATTCACGCTTCCAATATATTCATTTTTGAATTTAATGTCCATCGAAAACAGAGAAATCAATATCAAATAATCAGTTAGCGAATTGTGAGTTCAAATTATTAATTTTTTAAGTTCAAATTCCATTGAATATTCTAGAGATAAACTGCTGCGTCAATAATATTCATAAAAAAGTCATGTGAAGTGGTCATTGTTGAAATTTCAAGATTCTTCACTTGAAATTCAGGAGCGAAGCGGTAAACCGGGTTAAGTCGATTTTAACTATTGACCAGTTTTTGACGAATATCTCGGAATCTAAAAGAGATACCAAAATTGTTCTCATAACCTGTTTTGTAGAGCCAACTAAGGGTTGCAAAAAAGGTCATGAGCAAAAAATTGCTATCTCTCTTAGATTTCGAGATATTCATCAAAAAATGGCCAAAAGGAAAAATCGACGTAACCCGGTTTACCGCTTCGCTACTGAATTTAACAAGTAATTATCCACAATGTAAAAATAAAGACAAAATAAAAATAACTTCCTCTATCGGGAAGTTAATAAAATGATAAGAGGTCCCTCTGCCCTAGCAGTTTTCGCCTATCACACTAATTGTTTTCGTCTAATCAGGTGTTTCTCACCCATGTTAGAAGAAAAAATCAGTTCTCTTCAGGAAAACACTCCCATTATCATCATCCTCCCAATTCCCCGAAAAATTTTCCAGTGTATCTCCTCCCGATCATCCCATCCGACTCATCCCTCCAACTTATTCAGCCTCAGGTCGAAAAACCCCTCCCAAACACAGCACAATTCCCAAAACAATTTTTTCCACGGAAAAAAAATCTCCAAGGTGCGCCCCATGTTAAAAAATTTACGACAGATCCTTTCCATTGAAAAAAATCCGTTGCCCCCTTTTCTTCCCCAAATTTTAACAGTTTTTTCTCCCGAAGACCAACTGCAGTCATAAACGGAAGATAAGGTGCAAGTCAAATTTTTTGCTTCCGTAAAACCCCGTTCTCGCGGATTCCCAAAAAATCCACAAGAATGCCCGTTACCCCTTTCCTCCAGTTTCAGTAATTTACAACTGACTTTACGGAAAAATGTTCGGTGTTTTACTCGAAAAATTCTCCGAGTCGTAAATAAAGAGGTGCAGATGTCACCGGGATGTTCTAAAAAAGAGAAAAAACGTGAGGAATTTTTGGCAAAAGCCTCTGTTTCCCATGTCGTCCGAAGGACAACTATTTTCCCGTGAAACATCTAAATTACGGGATTTTCCCCTGGACCCACCACCACGCGCCAGATTTCCTCTCAGTTTGCCTTTTTTTTCTCTCTCCTTCAATCCTCTATTATGCGGCTGTTAGAACGATAAATTGACTCTGACTCATTCTTCGTAATTTCTGGAACCCCCTGTGTGTCTCAACATGCGCAAACCCCTGGAAAAGCCGATGGAGGGCGCTCTTTTTTCAGGTTCGAGTAGGTGGGCAGGAGAATTTTCTCAACTTTTGGACAGCCAAAGAATTGAGTTTCATTGAATGCCCATTGGTAACACCCTCACCTGCCCCATAGGGTGGAGGCAGTTATTCTGCGTCATCGCCCGATGAACAGAACAGTGAGAAGAAGAGTTTCTCAATGCCCCAGTGAAGACACAATGGCCAAAGTTAGAGATCATTGTGGATGGAAAAGGAAAAATAAGAAATCTGAGCGTTTTTCTCGCCACCCATAACGTCCTGTAAATCGTAAATGGACAATCGTTTTCTACGGCGAGAGGTTGACTTGTGCTCAACGTTAATGGCCCCGGGGACCTCTCATTTATTGTCAAACGTTGGTCATGCACGTGCATTTCTTGCACCATTATTCCCATCCAAAAGCGCTTTATTCGATCGTGTAAGGACTATTTTCCGGAAATTTCAGTGTTGGCAAAAGAGAGGACGGGAAGTACGTTGGTAAACAGGGGATACATTCCTGTGGTTTCGTTTTTCAGTTCCCATGGGGGTCGGGGTGGGGAGATGAGTGATTTCGAATCACTGCGTCGTTTGGGGGGATGATGACTGCATGGGGGAACAAGTGTGGTGAGATGTCACAATTGATTTTGAGAAGATGAAAACGTTCGGCACGCGGGGAGGACGATTTGTTCACAATTACACTGGTGAGGATTTTTCGGTGAAATTTTCGGTATATTTCTTGGGATCTTTCAGCACAGGGTAGTTCCGCTAAAATTTTTAAGAATTTCGTCATTGAAAATTCAAAATTTCACGAAAAACCTGTGGAAACTGTAATTTAATTTCAATTGTTCCAGGAAAATTAATAGAAATCGATAACTGAAGTCAATGAATTCTTGAATTCTTGAATTTTTAATTGATTGAAAATTTTGGCTGATTTGGTACTGAATATTCATGTTTTCATTGAAATTGCGAGGAAGTTGGGAAATTTGCGTCATCCTGCTGCTCAAAAATTTGGATTGTCATAGAGGTTTCAATTAAATATGAAATTTTATAATTTTTTCTTGCTCAAGTTATCCAATTTTCTTTTGCAGTTTGGTACAGATTACACTATGGATTCAGCCATTTTCAATCATTAAATTTGTCAAGTAAATTGAGTGAGAAAAATTTGAAAACAATCGTGAATATTCAGCGTTATTCGAATTACATTTTGCACAGGATTATTATTTTTTTTAATATTCGGTTTTCATAAATAAACAATAGAAATTGTTTAAACTTGAAATTGATTTCTGGTAAAATTCTGAATATGAATAAATTCGTTACGATTCCGAAGAACCGGTTATTCTGGTGGAAAATTAATTGTTTATAAATTATTCATAGAAAATGATCGTAATTTTCAAAAATTGGAATTCATAAACTATTTCATCAATGTTTTTCCAAAAGTGTCATTATAAGTTCCACTGAAATTTCAGGGAATTTCGTCTTTAAAAATCGACAATTTCAAAAATAAACATAAAAATTCTCAATATTCATATTCATAATATTCAGAAACTCACGAGAATTCCTAATTTGATTGAGTTTTAGAAAATTCAGGTGAATATATTAGTAATTGAAATTCCGAATATTCAGTATTTAATTGAAAATTCAAATACATTATAAACATTTTATTTATATTCCTGGCCAAAACTCACAAGCATTCCTTTGAATTCTGTCTCAAACTTGATATATTATAATCATTTCTCCCTCGATTCTACCAAACTTTAATTTTTATCAAACATTTATTATGTCAAACAAATTCGTTAGACAATAGTTTCACTGGAGATCTTCCGTGAACATTTCAGGCTGCAGTATAGTTGACTTAAAATCAAGGACCCGTCCCCTCAGCCTCCAGCAAAAAACCTAGCCACAAAGGTGATGAGCCCCCACAATTGGTTTCAAGGTTCAAAAAAAAAGGCATGACTCCGAGTGAAAGGAAGATGAGATAAAGGAAAAATTTCAGTGGATTTTCGAAGACTAACTGACTCTCTTCTGGTACAGAGAGACGTCATAAATCATTATAGAAGGGAAATCCAGCAAACCACTACTGGGCCATAAACTTTTACGATGTTTGGCCCTATAAACCCCCGGCCATGCCTTGAATAATATTTCTGACCCTGTCCCCCACCACTGGACTCACCTCGTCGGGTTGTATATCACCGAAAAGTGAAACTCCAAGTTCTCACCGGGAAAATCTGTTGGTCCACTGCAGAGTTCCAATCCCTGACTCTGATCAGTGTTTCAACAATATCGGTTGGCATAAATGCTCGCGAGGGCGCAACGTAAAGGTCTCCATTGTTCTTGTCTCGAATATTGGCAGTGGCTAGGGTCAATTCACCGTCATTTTACACGTAAATTCCTCGTCACTGACCGAAGGTTAATTACCGATCATTTGGGGTAAAACAAAGTGACTGAATTCCGTGTCACGAAAAGAACAAAAAAAAATCTTTACTATCACACATAAAAATGTTTGTCTAAAATTTTCAGTACACTTTTTGGAAATTTTTATCGAATTTAATTACCACTAAAATTTTGAGGAATTTCGTCGCTGAAAATTCAGAATTTCGTGGAAAAATCAAAGAGAGAGAGAGAGTTCTTTAAATAGTTGTTAAATGAGAAGATTTCCGAAATCATTATTAACAAAGTTCAAGGGATGTTGGAGAAATAATTACAACTTTGATCAAATTATCATGAGTGCGACGTTTCGCTAATTATTTTAGCTTCATGAGACTCTTGACGTGATCACATCTAGTCAGATTATTTCTAATGTTCACTTCGTAGGAGTACACGAAAATTGCGCAATTTACAAGTAAATCATATGACAGCAACTGTCGAGGAACCTCAAACCGAGGAGACAACCAGTGAGATGAACGGTTTCATTGATTTCCGAAATCATTTATCCAATGAAAAATTTTATGCGACAATTTTATTGTAATTGAACTTTATAGATTGTATGATAATGATAAATAAAAAATTTCTACGAAACTTTTCTAATTTTTTGGCAATTCCATTCCAAGATAATATTCACTAAATTTTCGATTTCCATTCCGGCATTATTCATAATATTATTCAATCTTTTAAAAAATTCATTAAAAAAGCGAAGAAAAAATGACAATTAATTGAAAATCGAGGGCAACTCAAAATTACGTTGAATAATAAATTAATAAACTGGATAGTCATGTTTTGATTAAAAATCCAAGTAAGTTGTGAAATTCTTGTCATTCTGCTGTTAAAAAATTCGGAAATTCGTTGAATTTTCAAGGAAATCTAAAATTCCGAAATAACGAGAAATTTTATTATCAGCAAAGAAGAAAATGTCCAATATGCTGCACGTGTACTAAAATTTCGATGTAATAATAACCAGATTTTGTCCACTGTCGACTCCACCAAGATATTCTCCCCACCCCGACAAAAAAATTCATCAAAAAAATTGATGGATTAAAATCGTGTTGAAATAAAATCCAAATACAAACAAATAAATGATTAAATAACCCTGAATAGTACCACCCGCTGTTCAAAAAGATTAGTTCATCTGTCAACCGTTTCACAAAATGGAAAAAAAACATTGTGTTTCAGTTTTTAACCAGAAAAATAGAACTTCTCTCTTTTTTACCTGTGCAGTAGTTTTTGGATCGTGCGGTGTGCCGCGTGCGCAATAA
Organism: Diachasma alloeum; assembly: GCF_001412515.2. Classification (NCBI taxonomy): domain Eukaryota; kingdom Metazoa; phylum Arthropoda; class Insecta; order Hymenoptera; family Braconidae; genus Diachasma; species Diachasma alloeum. The sequence goes on from NW_021680729.1 coordinate 211,024, forward strand.
TATATGAATCCCACGCATCGAATCCGAAACACCGCGGGGTACAGAGCGACATGTGTTTCACCGTTCGACCAAACCGATCTTTTTTTCATCTCCTCGTCCCTTCTCCCTTCGCGTATTATAGAGTACCCGGGGATATATACGTTTCTTGTCTCTTTTAACCATTCCTTTCCTCACCTTTGTGCCATTTCAATGCCTCTGGGGCCTTAGGAGTCAAATTGGCCAGGCCCTCGCGTGCCAGATGGAATTTTATTGAGGGAAAAGTGTTACGAATCAGTGGGAAATATCGCATTTGTCATTCGAATTGGTATTCTTTGGGTTTCATTAATTGACATTTCGTTATGCATTCATTCTATTAAAAAAAAATAATTTTGAGCAATTGAATGCACAATTAATCGTGATAAATATCGATAATTATGATGATTATTATACTACTTATTTTGCAATAATCAAAATGTGACGTAAAAGAAAGAATACATTACTAGAAAGAAATGAAAATTCACGAATTGGGATCCATTTCCGGGGAATTTAAGTAACAGATGCTTTTGAATTTTTAATATTCTGAACTTGAATTCAATTTCAGACTAAATTGCTCATGGAATTCCTGATTCATCTTGGAAAATCAATAAAATTAAGTTTTTCATGATGAATGATTGAATTTTCAAACCTATCGTAAAAATTAAGCCACAGACTGAAAATTCAGATGAAAAGTTGCCTGAATTTTCATGATTTTCAGGCATTTTCATTGTCCTATAAACCTGAGAAATCAAATTTCATTGAATATTCAAGAACATTGAATGATTTATCAATAACAAGATCAATGGAAATTCCATGTAAATTATTCGTTGTTAGAAATTTCAAGATTTTTTACTTGAAATTTCAAGAATAATTTCCTAATAATAAATTTCAAAGTTCAGTGAAAGTTTAATCAAACTCCAAAATTTTGAGCAGTAGGAGCACAAGAATTTCCAATTAATTGACAATTCAAGAATAGATTTTCCGAATTTCGATTTATCTTTAGGGAATAGTTGAGTTCAACTTCAGTTTCTATTGAGTATTCCGTAATATTTTGAATTTTTAATTACGAAATTAGAAAATCGAAGAGTTCACCCGAAACATCAAATCCATCATCTTCAGAATTTCGCGGACTTGACCACTACGGTATTAATTATTTTCAGCTATGAGAACCGGCGTAAACCCCCAAACCGAATTTCTCAATCACATCAATAACCCCTGACATCATGAATCACATTCGACACTGAAAAATTATTGAACTGGTTGTAATAATGAATAATAAAAGGTGGAAGCCCGAGCCTGAACCCCTGGAATCGTGTTCTCCACGGGTGCAAGAGCAAACACATGAAAATCATTACGAACAGTTTAACGTTTTGAATAAAAAATGTGACACGATATAAACTAATAAGCCTATCAGTCACGGGTGTGGGTCAAAGCCCGAGAGGATTTTCTGTTATTTCACCATTCCGAACTAACAAGGACAGATAAAAATAAGAGAGAATTGAGAGAGAGAAAAATAGGGTTATCACTCGCTCTCACTCGCTTGTGGCATTCAACTGGCCGGATTTATGGCGCGTCCGGTCATTCATAAAAATATTATTCAAATTTAGAATGTCTAGACGCGAGGCGACTCGCACTCTCTCACTCCCGCAGAAGCCCCTGGACCTCCACTCCCTCTCTTCATCCTTTATTCTTGTTTATTCGGTTTGTTTTTTTCATTTTTCAAGTTGTTCTCGTCATCGGAGATACTTATCTGGCTTCATTGATAACTTTAACGGACAGTTTGTAACGCAGGTATGGGCGAAAGCCCGAGACTGGGAGTGAGACTACGTTATTATCCTTCTCCTTGATTAAGGAAAATTATGATACAGGAATTTTTTATTCGAGGGAATGCTGTAAAATTGTTTGATATTCATTTTCTGATATTTTCTGGGGACGGCCACTTCCATTCTCTTGGTGTGGTTTATGGTGATGACGAAAAACTTGGGTGGAATTCATTTATGTTTGTATTTTATTATTCAGAGACAATCTAAGTAATTTTTACAAATTTTTTCAAAATTATTGTTCGGTTTTTTTCCCGGGAAAATATTTAGATTCTTGGGACTTGATAAAAACCAATTTGATTCGGTGAATATTCAACACTTCTTTGAAATCAAACGACAAACAGTGCATAAACGTCAGAATTCTCCCCAATCCGTTGCGACAATTTATGCGCCACGGAGTGCAGAAACGATCATTCCACAAAATACTCGAGTCAAAAAATCGTGTGGGACTTGAAATTATGAACTGCGGGTACAGCCAACGGCAAAACTCACCGGGGGCACCTCGTGTAGAAAATATTTTCCCATTCCCCGTGATTTCACACGAAAGTGCCAACACAAACCGGAACATTGTACTTTTGTCTGGGACACTTCTCGATTTATTCTTTTCATTCCCCTCCCACCACTGTGTATATCCAAGAAGTGGCGTTACGACGCGGAGTCTCTTGTCGCTTCGCCCACGCGTTACATCTTGATTCGCTACTCCCGGTGTAATAAATTATTTCACACGCGCGAATTCGTTGGAATCTTTATCACGTTGTGTTATAACACGTGTGCGAGGGAAAATTTAATGGTTCGAGTGTTTCGAGGGGGATTTTCATAATGATTTTGATTGAATGGCATAGCAAGGCGCGTTTGCATAAAATTCACGATTCAGGGAGAATAAATTATTAGAATTTTCAGTAGTAATACCCCAAGAGCTTCAAAATTATCGGGTATTTCCCGATAGCTTCGTTGCAAACAAATGAGGGTGTCAAGTTTTGCAGGTTAAAAAATCCCGAGCGCTTGCAGGAGCGATTTTTCTGCAAAACTTGTCACGATGGCACGGGCGCTTGAGGGAAATACCCGATTGATTTTGAACCTCAAGGGGTATTTGTCGGATTATTTTTCCCAATCGGATTTTGGCCGAGGACAACATCAGGAGGTAAATTGGGGAAGAACTGAACAAATTATGTTAATAGAATAACTCGATTTCCATAGACTGTCAAACATAAGATTCTATCTGAAATGAGCCAAAAAAATGAAGAGCTACTGCGAAATATTCAGGTAAAAAAAAAGAGAACTCCTGCGAAATATTCAAAAGCTATTAGGAGGAAATATCCGGAATAAAACTGTCGAGTAGCCTCAAATACTGCGCTCTGATTGGTCGAAATCCGATTGGGAAAAATAATCACTGATATTGTCTTTTACATTTAACAAACTGATTACAGTTAATTTTGTGTTCTCTCTCTGATATATTTATCTTACATTTTGTTACAATTTTAACTGGTACGATATAATAATGCGATCAGAAATGATTGAATTTTAGGTGGAGGAATACGTTTAAACAAAAAAAAGAACAAGAAAGAAAACTAATTGCGTGTAAAATAATTGGAGAAATTAATTTATTATCAGTATTCTTCAAGTTTCATTATTGCACATGAATAAAAAAATTTTACTCTACGTTGCATCACAGAGTCGATTTCTGAGAATAGTCCAAACCCATCCAATGGATTTTGTATGATGCTTCGCCATTACTTATTATTATGATGAACTTGAAATTGAAAAAAGGTCTTTACTACCATTAAGAAGATTTTCATTAATGATAACTCATCGATAAAAAACATGACGAAATATTCTTATAATATAATATATAAAAAACCAAAGACTAAAAAAATGAAAAATATGTTTTCTCCGTCAAAAAATCTAAGCGAGATCGAAGGAATAAATAAATAATTGCAGAATCATCGAGCCATCCACTGAATTAACCAGTGTGAAAATGACAGCAATTCTGAACTCAATGAATCCACCTCCACAACCCGCAGAGATTAAACAATTCCATGCTGAGAATCGTAATCCGCAAATTTGTTTTGGATTAAACCGCGCGTGCATCCCACTCTCCCGCGCCGCATGTGCGGTGGTACAATGACCAAATCGCATCAAACAATTGATACATTTTCACTCGATTAATTCCGGTCGCTGCAGTTCACCACTTCGTCCGACTAAACGACTGAAAAATCAACCCATTTGTTCGGGATGCATTATGTTTAACTTTTCATCTGCCTGCAATTTTTTTATTCCGACGAAAAAAACATGTATAGAGTGGACCGCGTGGTTTTCTCGGTTTGCTGACGATACGGGGGGTAGACGTGGGGGGGCCCCAATCCAAATTGCACGGAGAACAAGCCCCCGTGACATACGGAACGTCGAGAATACAGTGCAGTGGCTGAGGCATTAGGAGAATAACCCGTGGGCCACATACACACCTCTGTACGCATTCTGCAATAGCAGCCCCATTGGTACCGGAATAAAAACTAGATGGGGGGTCACACTGGGAGGCGAACGACTCGGTAACACGAGTGCCGACTGCGTAATGATCGCTAAACGAGTGGAAAAAACGCATGAGATTCGTCAATTTTAGAAATGAAAGATCCATGAAGTTGTTTACAAAAAATACGGCAATTACAGGAGTTCTTGAAGGTTATTTTGGATACGGAGGTGGAATATGTTATTTTATAGGTCTTAACTACATTTTTCATGAGGATTTGTACATTTTTATGAGCACTTTTGCTCTAATCCCAACTTGCAATGTTAAAATAAGAGGAAAACGGACAATTTTCATTTTTTTAAATAGTTTTACTCAGAAGCGGAAGTCCAATAAACGAATTATTGTTATTATTTTTGAGATATGATTTTTTTTCTCATTTTATGGAATCTTTCGCGAAAAGTGGAGTTTTTTAATTTTTCACGAGCGGTTTCATGAATTTTTCTCAAGTCTCAAAAATGTTTTAAACACTTTGAAGAATTTTTTACTGAATTTTCAGTCAACTTTTTAGAAATTTTTATTATTTTTATTATATTATAGTTCCACTAAAATTTCCTCATGGAAAATTCAAAATTTAATGAAAAAATCAGTGAAAACTTTAAATTCCAGTTGAATTATTCCATGAAAATGAGTGGAAATCAAGAAAATTCAGGTCAATATATTCTAGAATGTCAGTTGTTCACCATAAATCAAAATCAATCCCATGAAATTTCATTGTTTTTCTCACGGTGAAGTTCAAATTTACCCCTCAATTTACCCAATTTCAAAATAGCACAATATTTGCAAAATGGGCCACCTATCGTCAAAAAATCTCAATTCAAAGTCTTCAGTTTCGCCTGCAAGGTGTAAAAACCGGTGCCAATTATCATCGAAACAATATATCATCCCCCACCCTAAATTCGTCATCGCCATATATCACTATTGCAATCAAAACACAAAATATTTAACCAGCTCACGCCATTTAATGCTCGAAACACACATCAGTCCTTCCCCCGGAAAACTAGTTCTCCCCCCATCCGGTCCCGTAAATATTTCCCGTCATATCGATGCGAATTTATGTGGAGTAGCTCCCGTAAAACTCGATGAAACGTTACAGTCGACTGCCCAAGAGTTGCGGCCCCGATTATTTATTTTTAATCCCGCTACAAACTCCGAGCATCGCCGGCGCCAATTTGCATCCGGCTGAGGTGATTTCCAACGGGGAATGCGATCTGACGCTGTTGCGATGCCTCAAGAGCCCCGCGAAACGTGCGCTGAAGGACATTCTGGTGATCCAGGTGGCACGAGCAATTGTTTGTGCTCAACGGCCAATGTCGCGCGACAGCCCTCGCCATGTTCAGTCGGCCCCGGCTCCCTAACCTAGAGAGGGAAGGCGGAAAAAAACCTCATGCTCGCGAAAATTACAGAGCGGGCGCGCGATGATGCCTCCCAGGGTGCAACCGGGGCATTCAGAAGTCAGCGCGGAACCCCGGAGGCCTTTGCCCGTTATACGCACAATACATGGACCCCCGTGGAACGCGAAGAAGAGGGTACCATGGGGGGCCATGTCAGTAATAGTACGCGCGCATGCGCAATTGCTCGTGCGCGAGGCAATGCGCGCGTTTAACTATTCCGGTGGGTTTTCATTGTTTTTTTGGAGTGAGGCGGGAGGGTTGTCAGTGCCCTGTGGTTTTTCGGGGTTAGTTCGGCCTTTTTGGGAGCTATTACAGTCAATCTTCGGTGATTTGCGGGGACCACCGGTTTTTAAATGATTTCTGCGACGATTTTTAATCCAAAATGATGGAAAATTAATTTCTAAACTGGAGAAATCACAACTGCTTGAAGAAGGAGATTGAAAAAATTTATTGTGCAACCCTATGAAGTTTATAGATTATAAAATAATTAAGATCTCTATCATGTCAAAGTGCACGCGCATGCGTAATTGCTTGTGCGCAAGGCAATGCGCGCGTTTAAATATTCCGGTGGGTTTTCATTTTTTTGTCAACTGGGTTAGTACAGCCTTTTTGAGAACTATTACAGTCAATCTTTGGTGATTAAACGAATTTAAAATTAATTTAAATTGACTTAAAAAAAGACACGACTTTTTGATGAGAGAAAATTTTTTTTAAATCCCTAAAGTTCATAGTTTGCAAAATAACTAAACCCTCTGTTCAACTAATCCTAGAAATTTCTATAGTTTTTTATATAAAGAGAAAAAAATCATTTCTAACCTAGAAAAATTGAAACTCCTTGAAGGAGAAGATTGAAAAAACTGTATTGTGCAACCGTATGAAGTTCACAGTTTGCAAAATAATTAAAGCCTCCATTCTCTCAAAATGGCACTCTTAAAAAAAAATCTCGTCACCCTTGGAGAAGTCCCCAAAACTCAAACGTGCGTAAATCTTTTCATGAAATTCCCTTTTTTTCTGTCACAAGTGCCCTCGAAATCGGGCGTCTGCCACTTGACTCTCAAGAACCGCCAGATGTTTATCGCGCGACAACTCAGCCTCTTTGGCACGCGTTAAGGCACGCTCTGGCAGGCTATTACCAACTGAAATAAATAAATAAACCTCATCTAGCCCGATGAAGGCCCGTTGCATTATCGATTGATCTTCACGATGAAAGAAAAATGACTACGAAGAGCAATTATTTCGTGGTCCAACGTCGGCCCGTTGAGAAGTCGACCATCTCGCGATGCATGTATCGTGTTTCATAACAATGACTAAAATATCTCGGCGAAACTCATCTGCTTCTTCATCCAACAACAATACCACGATACAATGATACCGCCCCCGCCCTCTCCGCACGTCTGATCCCCGCAGCAATCTCATTCTCCTGCATCTCGATATGGTGGGTCCAAAAGCCCAATGGGAACTCTCACAAACGGCTAATGATGATCACAAAGACTGCCGCCACTAAAGAAATCGATTTCGTCTCCCCCTTCCTTTAATAAACTTATCAATTCCTCCCATTGTTATCAAATCCCCGGAATTATCACCCGAAAAGCCATAAAAAATCAATTCATCCTTTCAACATCATCTCGACAATTTTTTTCATCTTGCACAATTCCTTCGTGAAATTTAGAAGACAATTCTTGAAGACTTTAATGACATTTTGGTTCTACTGGAGGTTCAAGGAATTTCGTAATTCAAAATTCAAAATTTTATGTAAAAATTTAGGGAATCTTGAAATTTCAGTTGAATTGTTCCATGAAAATTAATAGAAATCAGGAAAATTCGGGTCAAAGACTGCAACCGCTAAAGAAAACAATTTCGTCTCCCCTTTCTTTAATAAACTTATCAATTCCTTCTACTGTTATCAAATCCCCAGAATTATCACCCGAAAAGCCATAAAAAAATCAATTCAACCTTTCAACATCATCTCGACAATTTTTTTCATCTTGCACAATTCCTTCGTGAAATTTACAGTACATTTCTTGGAGACTTTAGTGGCATTTTGGTTCTACTCAAGGTTCAAGGAATTTCGTAATTGGAAATTCAAAATTTTATGTAGAAATCTATAGAAATTTGTAATTTCAGTTCAATTGTTAAAATAAAATGAAAATTAATAGAAAAAGTCAGGAAGAACAATAAAAAATCAATTCAACCTTTCAACATCATCTCGACAATGTGTTCCATCTTCCATTTTGCAAAAAAAATTTTAATCCTCCAAAAAAATGAATTCAATTTTTCACCATCACCTAAAAGACCTTCTTCATCCCAAAAATTCCGTCCTGAAATTCCCCAAAACCCCGAAATATTCCAAGCCAATCACCAAAGCAATCGATTCCCCTCCCCCTCAACTAAACTCATCAGTTCCCCCAACTGTTATCAAATCCCCCAAATTATCACCCGAGAACTCCTAAAAATTCAATTCCACCTTTCACCATCGCCCCAACAACTCTCTTCATCCCAAAACCTCAATAAAACGCCAAAATATTTAAAGATAACTGTCAGACTGTTTGCCCTCACGCGGCTTAACCGATGCCAATGGAAGGATGAAAGAGAATAAAAACACCGATAAAATTCGGGATTAGGCTCGTGCGGAGGAGAGCGCGAGACCGTGTTGGCTCGGAACTTACTGGATGTAATCATAAAATTCGTGTATTCACGAGCGTGTCGTTTGCCTCGCGTCCGTTACAATCTTTTTGGGTGGCTAGATGATGGTGCCCCGTGTCCTTACCAGTGCCAACTCTGTCGGCAAGTCCTCAGGGTCCGCTGAGGCACGCGGCTGTCGAGTCATGACCACCCGTTGGGAACGTTGTCATTGCGGGATCTTCGGGGCCCCCTCGACCCCCCGCCCCCGCCCCCGGCCCAGCCGTATCTCGACCATTTTTTATCAAGTGCCAACGGTATTTGATGCTGCGGAGAGATTACGGAAAACAAAACATCAATTGAAAGCCTTTTGAGCGACTCTGGGGCGCGCGTCGCGGATTTTTTGAGGTTGAACATTAATTTTTTTCAATAGAAAAATAGGAATTTTGTGGGGGCGGATAGATCTGCCTGGAGCGCGTGCGCATGACCCTCCGGAGGGTTCGGATGGAGAGAAAATAAGAGTGGCAACTGTATAAAAGTCGATTGGGGAGGTCCCGCCCAGAGGCTGCCGTGTTTGACCAATCGGCGCGTCCACACGTTCAGAAACTGTTGAATCGACTTTCTTCCTCTATCACGCGAGCTCTCGCACACTGTCTCGGATTTTTCCGTTAACAGTCGACGGAAGAGGCAAGGGATTTCTTGCGTCAAAGACTCGCCATCTTAGATCGAACAACGACCATTTCCAGGTTTATTGATTACTGGAGGCCTTTTGGATTGTTCGGCGTCTTGTGATGACTTCGGTGAGGACATTCCGCCAAAGTAGGGGCGAACTGCTCCGGTTTTTTGGGATCGATGCCGGTTTTGGAGGAGACTACGCAGCTTAATTGATTGCGTTTGTCCAAAGTGGTTGGGGATAAGAATTTATAATCATTGTGGGAAACTGCGCCGGGTTATCCAAGTCTAGAGAGGAGGTGAATTGTTTGTGGGGGTTTTTGTTCATTCCTTTATTGGTTGTTTTTTTTTATTGTTTTAGAGTGCTGCAACCCATACATTAGGTTATTTACACTTTCATATATTAATCAATATTAATTCAATTACGTCTTCTTATTACACATTACTTGGATTAAACCTGGAATTTACAGTCTTTTAGGTATTTGCATATTTCTTCTCGTTTCCAATTGAAAGCCCGAGTTGTAGACCCGAGTTTGTAGCAGCGATGTCAGACACGTTCACCCGGCTAAAAAATTCGATTTTGGCGAAAGTCGACTTTCCCTCTGGAAAAACAGAAAATCTGACTCTTTGGCTCGGGGTGAAAAAAAAAATTTTATTTCGACTTTTGTCGCGCCTTCGGGGGTTTCATTGGCATCAGAATTGTTAGAAAATACAGAATCAACTTTCACTTGGCGAAAAAATTCAATTTTGGCGAAAATCGACTTTCACCCTTGACCCACGTGAAAATGAAAAATTGTTTTCCCCATTTCTGTCACCTCCGAGGATTTCATTGGCATCAGGGGGTCAATAAATACAGAATCAACGTTCACTATTTTTTATTTAAACACCGCCTGCAAACGGGGAGATGAGGGTGGCTAAAATATATTCTACAACCCTGTCTCCTCGTTGGCTACAAATTTCAACCCTCCGCATACATGCCTTCCCCTTCACCTGCTCGTAAAATCACGCGTTCTCGGTAGCATCGAGGAGGACTTCTTAGGACCGAAAAGAACTGAGGATTCGAATGGTCTCTGGAAAAGTACGTCGCAGAACTGATTAGGACTTACCAGGTCCATCTAGGTCTGGAGAGATCTTGAAAGACCTGTGTACGTCCAATCAGAACCAAATCCTCGACTCGGGAACTTCACAAGCGTAATTT
>NW_021680729.1:221996-258504 GCF_001412515.2 Diachasma alloeum
AAGATATGAATGTTTTTTTGGGCTCAAATGAAAGAGCGGGTCGAGAAATGGCGTGCAGAAGTCTTTAAAGATGACAAATCTCTCTAAAGATGATGTCTGTTTTCAATTGAAAAGCGCAATTGTGACAACATTTTCCAGTGGGTTCTAGGAGTCTCCCCTGGTTCAACACCATCTTTAGAGGTCCTAGCACGCCATTTCTCGACCCGCTCTTTCGTTTGAGCTCAAAAAAACTTGCAAATCAAAATGCAGTTAAACTAACCAAAGTTCAAAAGTAACCACGACAAATCTATCGTGAGTAGAACTATAAAATAGTTGCACTGACTACATTCCATTGTAGTAATTACTTCTCCGGCCATAGTTACCGTAACCCATGAAAAATTGTTGAGGACATTTGACTATAATTCGATGGTGATGGGATATAGTCAGAAGAATCATATTTTTCTCTCAGTGTATTATAAAAAAAAAATTTTTTTAATCGTGAAATTTTCCGTTTTCGTTACTGCTGAGTCTCACACGTCTTCTTACAATGTCATGCATCGTTGAATAAAAGATTCACATCTTTCCACTGCCACAAAAATTTCCCCTGAACTTTTGTCTCCAGTTATCCACTCCCCTAGTCATTAAGAATACTTTCCGTTCTGTTCATCATTTGAATTTCTATCCGAATGAACTTCTTTCAAGCCCAGATATCAACGGTTTCTTCATAAACTCATTGGACTCCAAAAAAAGTCATTGAAAAGAGAAACGTAAATGAAAGAATGAACCTGATCGTGAGAAAATCACGTACTCTGTAATTTTCGACTTCCGTTCACATATAGAAGTCGAGTGATCACAATGAGGGCATATCGTCAACGTGAATATGGTGGGTACATACCCCCAGTGAACTCTGCCATTTCGTCGAGGGGGGGAGATTGGAGGAACGTCGCAGTCACCACCTGGAGCTGAAACGACGAGGCACTGCGACTGTAGTGTAACCCGACGCCCGAAGGCGAATATGTATAATCGCAGGTGCCTCTCATTTGTTAAACCACGGCAGGACCCTAGGATTGAGAACAATGAGGCACCCTTTAAAGAACTTTCAGAAACGTCTCTTTTCTCTGCTCCACCTTTCTCTTTATTACCGAGTGGGCTCTTTATCTTTGACCTCGACTTCTGGTACAGGAGAGAATCGAGGCGCTTTGTTGAGATGTCCACGGGGGCATGTGATTTTACGCCTCATCTCTCAACGACTGTTTTCCCTCTTCAAACGTACTTCGCACGTGCGCAAAGTACGTTAATGGAGATCGAGACAATGGGGAGAGGTTTATGAGGATGTTGAAGAATATTAAAGGTTTCAATCACATTTTTTGTGATGGTAAAGTTATGGGGATAATGGGAGAAATGCATTCGGTGCAATATCATCATTTAGACAATTCCGATAGGTGATTTTGTTGATAATTTAATTAATTGTTCAAGTGAGCAAAAAAATTGAGTTAATGTTTTTTAGGAAGATTAGAGTTTGGTATAATCGTAATGTCGGATTGAATTATTTAATTACCTGCAAAATCTGGTGACTGTAACGTACTATTCTTTAATTTTTATCAAATCAATCGTCAATTAAATTATTCAAAGTATCGAAGATTTTATTGATCAGTAATTGGCTGTGTAAAATTGACGATTATTTGATTAACCGAGAAATCAAATTTAGGAATCTAGAATCATGTTTAATTGGAATTTTCAATCCCAATAAAAATTAATGAATTTCAATTAATTGTTAAAGTGAGCGAAAAAAATTGAGTCAATTTTTTTTTACGAAGAACTCAAAATTAGATTTCGGCATAATCATGATGTCACATTACAATGATTTCATTATCTACCAAATCAGTCAACTGTAATGGACAATTTTTTAAGCTTCATTAAATCAATCAGCAATTAAATTTCTTAAATTATCAAATATTTCATGAATCAGTAATTGACGTAGTAAAATTGGCGATTATGAATCGAAAAATCACATTCAGATATTGATAATCAACTGTTTAATTAGAATTATTTTCAAATGTCAATAAAGATGAACGAACTTCAATTAAATTAAGATAAAATTCTTTCGATATTACTAAAATAATGATTCTTACTGATCCCTGTAACGATGTTTTTCGCTCTAAAAATGACATAAAAATATATAATAAATGTATGCCGTGTGGATAGTCATGCGTGTAAAGGCTCAGACTTCCTCAAATTTCTCAATTGTCAATTGTCAATTTTTTCAAAGACGAGAAATAAAATAACTATGAAATAAATGTCAATACCTTGCGGAAGAGAATTCTCATAACAATCGAGCTACTTCATATTCCCTCTAAAAAATTTGATATATTAAGTGCAACGATATACTTGTCAAGAGGAATATGGGACGCGCGCGGCTACCTCACCATGGGGCATCATGCTACGGTACGCCTTGGGGTGCAAAACCAAGCATTGCCCCCGTGCCTAATAACTCGGTATTAGCTTTGTCGCGGTCATTCTCAAAGGGGGCTTACTCCACATATACCAGCACTTCATTCACATTACCTTCACTCTTCCTCTCGTATTCAACGGTCGCCTTGTATTAACCGTGATCCTGGTTCTGGTGTTTTTGTAAGCTTCCACTTACATTAGAAATACTGTAGAAATTTTTCGAAATTTCAGGGAAAATATAGTAGTAATTCTCGTGCGAGTGACATTGAATCTGATTTAGGAGAAAAATGACATAATTTTTCAATTTTTTGAAGAATTTGTCTGATTTTTATGAATTTTTACGGAATAATTGGACGGAAAAATCAAGTATTTTATTAATTTTCACATCATTTGCACAGAAAATCAATGGAATATTTTATTTTTCAAAGACAAGATTTCCCGAAATTTCAGTGGAAATTAAACACGGTAAAAATTTCCGGGATTTGGCAGGGAAAATTCAGACGAAAATTTTCAACAGTATAGAAGTATAAAAATATTGACATTTAATACCAATTCCTGATAAAACCAGGAAAACTTTTTGCCTACTGTTATTTTAAAAAAACACCGTAAAATGTCGGCATTTTTTTTCTAAATCTAAGCACAGAACAGACAAATGAATAAAACTTTACAGAAAAATAAATAAAAACGGTTGTAATACCGGAAATGCTGGACGTGGAGCAAGAAAATTCGGGTGTTTCAGAGCGTCTGAATTCAATTAAATAAATTAAATAACTCATTTTTTACCCCGTCTTCCTTTCACGTATTCGATCAAACCAAATGGCCTCCAGTGTCAGTGACTAACGGCCCTCGCAGTCGGAGGTGCCGGAAAAAGGAGGGAGTGAATTTTTTTTTATTCTCAAATTATTTTCCCCCGACTTTCCGAGGGTATTATTGTAATTTCAAGGGGGAAAATTTTGGAAATTTTCTACAATAGCCAATCCATTAGTGATTACTCAGGGGGCTAGTCGGAAAAATTAGCCGGCTTGTGACTTTATTGTTGAAATTATTATTGAATGTTCGAGTGGGTGGGAAGCGCGAAAAAGAGGAGGAGCTGATGGTGAATTTCTCGTATTTAAACGCAACCGGAAAAGGGAAAGTTTGTGTTATTGTGCTGGGGGCCTCGAGGGCCGCCAGTGATGTTCAATATTTCCGTACGGTTTTTCGGATGATAATTATTCCGAGGGGCAGGAGCCCGGAGAGAGGTGAATAGAGTCCTGTACCTGCTGAAACTGTTTGCCCCGTCCTCGCTGGGACCCGTGCAACCCCATCATGATTTATGGATTCTTCGGGGCACCTCGCGGGAATAAACCGAGGCAAAACGTCCAGCGAACGCTCTTTCATACGTCATCGATGGAATAAAAAGAAATACATCATCATCTGCGTTGGGAATTGGGACCTGTGAATTTTTAATTTACCATCGGGGAGATAATTGATGCTTTCTTCAATATTTTCAATAATCCGGTATGTAAATTATTTTGATGATTAACAAATTGATATTTAACCTGCGACACTGAGGAGAATAAACAACTTTCTTGGAGGATAAAATTGTAATACTTTAATTACATATCGTCGAGATTATTACTTATTTTTTTCTATTTTTTTTAATAACTCAAAAAATATTTAACATGACGAGTTGATGAAGATAAATTATCTTCGAGGATAGAGTTGTCAATGAATAAAAATTATCAAAATTTCGATGGAATAAAGTGAAATTCACGGTTAGAAAAGAAAATAAAACTTCATGAACAGACTATAGTAATATTTCTAGAAGAGTGAATCTAATTCATTTTGTTTGAACTACTAAATCTATTTTTGCGACAAAAATTTTTCATTCCGGCGCACTCTCTGCATGTTTGGCACAAAAAAATCCTTTTTTAATAATTTTCAGAAAAGTATTTTCTTGGCACAAGTCAAACTTGTTTGAGAACTTTGTCGTTTTTCTCTCAGTGCAGTTCTCGAAATTTCAACGATAGTATAACGCGTAAAAAAATTTCTAATGCGTACATCATGACATCCACTTTGGAATCAGGGATCTGTGAATTTTTAATGAATTAACATGCAGATGATTAATGCCCCGTCTCTACACTCCCAATAATCCAGTATGCAAATCACCTCGCTGCTTCAAAAAGCGCTATTCAACGTGAAGACTTGATAATAACAAACAATGATCTTTCACCAAATTTACTCAAACTCCCCCGAGTCATGACTCGAAGTATAAAATCGTTGTTTGAGGTGATAATAAAAGCTGACAATTCATACAAAAGAAGTTGTCCCATAATTTAATAATAATAGCCTGGATCCCCGAGCTGTAATGTTTAATATAAAATCCCCGTTGCAAACAGCGCATTAACTATAGACCTCTTCACCCACCACATCTTCATACCCTCACAAACTGAGGAATAATAAAAACCGCGAGGACTGAAAAAATCATAAAATCACCGAAAAAGTAGAGAAAACGAGCAAAACCGAGACGTGGGTCCCGCTAAGCCGGAGAGCTTTAAAAAATGGGAAAAATAAAAGGAGTGGACGAGAAAATGGTCAGCGAAGTACGAGAAAATAATAAAGGTAAATAAAAATCGTAATATATGTGAGTAATAAAAGTGGACAATGGAGGGGCAAATTAATATTAAGGTGGCGGTGGGGGAGGGGGGGGGGTGGGGAGGGGGAGGCAGGAGGGGGATTGGTTGGAGGGTGGGCGGAGGAGAGAGCCCAGTGGACCCAGGGAAAGGAGAAGGATAGAGGAGAGGAAAGAGGAGAGGAGATTCGAGTAGGGACAGTAATTTATCAAGCGCAGATAGGGATCACTGTGGTCGCGTGCATCCAGCCGTTTATATTTTGTCCATTATCAAAATTTCACTGCCACTCGCCATTTCCACTCCTCCATTTTCCCCTCGACGAAATTTTCGGGTGAATTTTTTTTATTAGTTCTTTGAAATGCGGATTTTACAGGGGAAATGGTTTTAGACGAGGATTTTTCCTCTCCTGGGGCCTGGGGAGAGATGCATGGACAATATTAAATCATCGTCGAGCTGTGAGAGCGGCCAAAAATGCCAGACATACCAGCGGGCGCGCGCCCAGACGCCGCCTGGCTACGGTGCAGTGAAAAATAGTACAACAAAAACATTCGAGTTCTTGGATACGGGGGACCGGTGAGAGGTGAAGGGTTGATGACGCAGGCGAAGGCGGGGGTGAGGGACTGTAGATCGTTTCCATCGATCTCGGAGGGTTTGATGTTCATTAGCAAATCGGGGGAGGTTTCTTCGGGCGAGGGGCGAGGGGCGATCGGGGCTTTCACGGTACACGGACAGAAATTTCGGATAAAAATTATCCTACCGTTCTATAATACTGTATCATGAGTCGTCGTTTCCTCATTTCTATCTCGAAATTTAGTAAAAATTAACATATGATGATCAATTTTTATTCTCCGTTAGAGAAATTTTATCCTGACGCATAATAAATTTTACCCTTCCAGTCCAATTATTTTTGTAGATATCATTTTCCCGAGTTTTTCTTGTTGCCATCTGCGATCATTCGGGGCGAGAAAGAGAATGTGAGGGTTACGCCCGCAATTACATACACGGAGAGAAATTTTTTATAAAAATTATCCTACCGTTCTATAAAAGAGTATCATGAGTCACCGTTTCCTCATTTCTATCCAAAAATTTAATAAAAATTAATATATGATGATCAAATTTCATTCTACGTTAGAGAAATTTTATCCTGACGCATAATAAATTTTACCCTTCTAGTCCAATAATTTTTATGTAAATAACAACGAAAATTTTAGAACGGTTGGTAAATTTTACTCTACCGGTACAGTAATTTTTATTTTTATCAGGATAAAATTTCTCTAACGTAGAATAAAATTTGATCATCATATATTAATTTTTACTAAATTTCGGGATAGAAATGAGGAAACGATGACTCACGATACACTTTTATAGAACGGTAGGACAATTTTTATCAAAAATTTCTCTCCGTGTAGTCAGAAATTTATTGAATGACTGTCAGTTATTTAATTTCGCACCTTGCGGAATGTTTCTGAACGCGTTTGTTCAAATTGGTATTATGATTTCTTTTCTTCGTATCAGTTATTCATGTCATATAATCGAACCATTTTCCAAAGATTTCCATTTGATTCAAATGCGTCATTCTGATGGGTACATACGCGTTCAAAAAATAACGTGAATAATAATCAATTTTGTCAATGACCCAGTGCCCGTCGCGCTTAATAAATTGATAATTCATTCACCAAGACGAACCATAACATATTACACGCGTCAACACACGGCTCGCACCCCCCGTCGGTGGTTGAAGATAGTTCCGATGGTACCGGGGGCAATATCTCCAATGTTGGATAGAAAAGCAAGCGAGATGCGACGCGAGAGCGTGAGTCTACGAGACCTCAGCATCCCCAGAGAGAAAAGGGCGGGGGGGGGGGGGGNGGGGGGGGGGAGAGAGTGGCGTACGCGCGGGGGAAAGAAACTCGTCGTCTTTTCGTTATCATAAATCTCACGTATTTGGCGGCGCAGAGCGGGCCCTGACGGCTTCTAACGATATATTCTGATATAATTAAAACAATAAATAAGATGGCGTCCAACCGTGAGCGCCGGGGGTCGAAACTCCAACTCCAGGAATTACGTGCAACCTATACACCACGACGCCCCAGTATTTCTAAGTTTTATTCTACTTGTCTGTCGTTACTGAGGATGAGAGAAATTAAGGAGGAAGGGTTGTGGGCTCACCGAATAACATAAGTGGACCGCTTGTGCGTGGATCGACTGCAGGATGAGATATACTAATCTTATGTTGTTGGGAAATTATTGATATTTTATTGACGGTTCAGTGCACCCAGAAAAATGATTTATTTGATTCAAATTAGGTTTATTATTCAAATAGTATCAAATAAATGGTTTTTTACAATTGATCAATCTTCATTTGATCCAAATAAATTCTTTGTTTGTACTCAATGAACAGTTTTTTCATATTAAGAAAATTTCTTTATTTGAATCAAATAAATAGTTATTTAGTTCAAAGGAAAAATTTATTTGATACTAAAACATTGTTATCGCTTTAAGTTGATAATAAAATCGGAAAAGAAGTAAGACATTTAGGGGGAGAGGCTGGCGAGAGTCTCGAAATTTCAAATTTCACGGAAATTCTGATAAATAATGGAACTGACATTTTCATCACGCTGTGACGAAAAGTGAATTTTTTGGCACGCTCCGCGTGCCTAAAAGTCCAGTTCCCGCCGCATTGTGATGAAAAATATTGTTCGTAACTCGTGAAAAAATGTTTTTTAGCTCGTGGGATTATATCACTCGCCTTCGGCTCGTGATATAAACATCCCACTCGCCAAAAAACACTTTTTTGCACTCGTTACGAAATATGCTATTATAGTTTCCGTTCATTTGTTCCTCAAATAATAAAACTTTTCGTGAGAAGACCCGGTAAACCGCGATTCTAACCTCGCTTCGCTCGGTTGTGATTATAGCCACATTCTACAGAAAATACTTTGTGGACCTTGTGATGAAAATAACTATTTCGTTGAATTTCATGAAAATTTTCTAGATCCCCGTAGGACTTAAAAAAAAAATCTTCCCAACTTCTCAAAATGCGGAAAATGATCGATTAAATTTGGCGAAACCCAGGCGGAGTAACTTAATTGCCATTTAAACAGAAGTTCCTCCGCCCCCAAAGGAATAAAAACCCATCATAATCCTCATCTCCCTCCGGCAACTGCTCAACCACAGATCCTCCTCCGATCCCCATTACCCAAGTATCCACTGCAGGTTGCAACCTCCACCATTTCGCGTTTCTCTCTTTTTAGCCACTGGTAAATTACACGTTTGTTTAGACCCGTTCGGCCCACTTCGCTCGCCCCCAACCATCATAGTTGAGGCACAAGGGTGTCGGGCATCTTCAGCCCTGCATAATTCATAACCTGCATTTCATAATTTTGTTACCAAAATAGAAATACAATGATGAACACAATGGGGGATGTTTGTAATTGAGTTCCTTATCAAGTAGAGAGGGTTGAGAGTGGAAGTATCCGGGCAATTGGACGGCCAATGGAGATCCCCTATCGACCCTTGGACAAGTAACAAATTCATTCGTCGATAACGATATTATCTACCCGGATATTAGACACATTGGGTAAAAACTCGTTAGGACACATTAAGGGCGAAACAATTAGCTTACTCAAGAAAAGACGCCCCGTCGAGACCAGTCAGTCACTTTTGTTTTTGTTCTCTCTTCTGCACGGAGAGAAATATTCACTAAAAATTACGTATTTTGTCCGTAATTCCGGAGTGAACTGGGGTTATAGGTAACTTTACGGAACTGTCGCGGAATTTTTCCAGAGCGTTCCGTAATTTTTACCACATGGAGAGAAATATTCAGTAAAATTACGGAACTCACAATTTACTCACCGATTACGGAATCAATTCAGAAAATTTAAGTGCCGGTATCGTAATTTTTCACAGGGGCTTAAGATAAAAATTACGGAACGCTCCGGAAAAATTCCGTGACAGTTCCGTAAAATTTCCTACATCCACATTTCGCATTTACTAAATATTTCTCTCCGTGCAGACTCTCCTGTGAAAAATTACGATACCGTCACTTAAATTTTCTGAGTCGATTCCGTTAATCGGTGAACGAATTGTGAGTTCCGTAATTTTTACTGAATATTTGTCGCCGTGTGTAAATTAATTTTCGAGGGGGAGAAAATATTTTTTTCAGTTGTGAGTTTTTAAAATGAAATTACCTCATTACAATCCCGAGGAGTTCGTACGTTAGAAGTACTGTCACATTTTCAGTACGTATTTTTTTTATCATTAATTTTATAAACAATTAATGAAGATTTTTTTGATTTTCTGATAATTCAATTTAGTTGTTATGCAAGCGATTTCTAGGAAAATTCTTAAGGATATCGAAGCATATTCACTCTCCGATTGAACCATTTAAAATCAACAAATTTGTTAATTAAATTGCGCGAGAAAAATTTAAAAAAAATCATGAATATTCAGCGTCATTCAAATTACATTTTGCACAGGATTATTATTTTTTTAGACATTCGTTGTTTACAGATAAATAATTGTAATTTTTGAATTACTTCATCAATCATTGCAAAATGTCTGGAAAAATGTTTGGAAATCCTTGGATATCGTTAAAATAAATAAATTGAACACGATATTTGGGGTAGAAAATTTGTTCTTTATCCGTAATATCAATTTGTTCTCTTCACCGACGGCCGTGACTGTGCGGTTAGAGTGTGGGATTGGCATGCGGGGGACCGGGTTCGGTTCCCGGCTGCGTCGCCAAATTTCCTGACACTCTAAATCTCAGTTTCATTGCGGAGCGGAAGTCACGTAAAGGTGACGACTGTACCTGGGCAGGTTTTTCTCTCAAGCGAGGTTTTCCCTCGTTCGGGGTGGGATAACGGGAAAATCGTAAATATCCGAGAGGGTTTACAAAAGAGTCAAAAAATCAATTTGTTCTCTTTCCTGTAAATTGATATTTGAGACAGAGAAATTATTATATTCTTCAATTCTGATTTTTCAAATGAAATTACCTCATACAATCCCGAGAAATTCCTACATTAGTAGCATCATCACATTTTTCAACATGTAAACTGTTCTTAACATTTCAATTTTATAAATAAACAATGGAGATTTTTTTTATTTTCTGAAAATAGAATTTACTTGTTGTGAAAGCGATTTCTGAGAAAGTAAAGTATTCGTAAAGTAAATAAATTTAACAATGGTATTAATTTTCAATCATTCTATGATAATTGA
The DNA here is from genome assembly GCF_001412515.2 of Diachasma alloeum. Lineage (NCBI taxonomy): Eukaryota > Metazoa > Arthropoda > Insecta > Hymenoptera > Braconidae > Diachasma > Diachasma alloeum. The sequence goes on from NW_021680729.1 coordinate 232,262, forward strand.
AAAAATGTTCAACAATGCGTCAAAGCAGTTGAGAATTAAAAAAAATGAATTGTTCAATACAGAACATTTTCGTACATAAAAATTATTGCGCAGGATTTTTACTGTACGTATTCACAAAAATTTCCCATTCACTCCCATTAAAAATAAAACGCGTCATAACACTGAATAGATCTTCAATACTTTTTTCATGTTCAAGTAGACCGAAGAACACCTCCAACTTCATTACGAAAGATGAAGATTCCCCGCAAATTCGCCAGCGAACCAGTTTTAATACCCCGAGCCGAACGCGGCGTTTCTAATTACAAAGTAATTACAACCGCAACGAGAGCCGCCCCCCCCCCTCTCTCTCTCCCTCTCTCCCTCCCCCGAGTGACCAAGTTGCGCATTTATTCAGATGTGTGAGTGAGAGCGGGCAAATACACTTTGAACGTATGTATCTCCGATCCCGCTGATTTCGCCGCAGTGTGCTCCTGTAATATACACCGAGTGATAAATTAATAAAAGCACGCTCCACCACTGGCGTTACACCCAACAGTGCAAGCTGTTAATTTTCGGTACGTCTGCCGCCCGAGACCGCCGGTTGTACCAACGAGTTTGTAATTAAAGAATACGCCGCAACTTCTTGATATCACCCCCGTGTGCATACAACGCAGAACTTCCAGAACTCGATGTCACTCGCCGCACTGAAAAGACATTTTGTAATTACGCGGGGAGTTGATTAAGCGCCCAGCGTGCACTTGGGAAAAAGTTTTGGAATGAGGTTAAACAATAATCCGGTGGTAATTGAAATGAAGGACAGTTGTAATTGGGGAACAAATTTTTGGTAATATGTCGCGTTAATTTATCAATATGCACTGAGTAAAAAATATATTTTTGCCAAATATTATTATATTTACTTGAGAGACGCATTTATTTTTTTTAAATCGTATTTCTTCAATCGAGGCAATCGTATTTCCTCAATCAACAAATATGTTGCTCTTCTCTAATGATCATAGATGTTTTCTGAATTTCTTATTTTCTACAGAGAAGAATTTCGATTAATTTTTCAATGTTGGTAATTATTGAGGGAGGTTACTCGAGATCATAACTAACATGATCATCTTCTGGAGTAATATAATTGACATAATTCAAACCCAATAAGAATTGCCTGGGAATGACTGCACTGGCTACAATATTGAGAAAATAGATATTTCCGTGAAGTAAACGGATATTTTGCCAAAATAATTTTTTTTCTCAGCGTAAGATTATCAATATGAAAAATCATGGAAAGCAATGGATTACAGGTCGTTGGACGGAGACAAAAGTTTTCATTTTCAGGGACATGTCACTAATTTTCACAAAATTATTCCCAATGATTAGGAATTCGCGATTGTGAAATTTAGTGTTATTTGAATGGATGCAATGATTGTTTAAGTGGCGACGAGAATAAATTTATTGATATGTGATAGTTCCTTATTGAATCAAATGAATCATTTATCTGTAATAATTCCAATATGCGATTTTTTGGAATAAATAAATTATTTATTTCACATACTTGAACATATATTCAAACATTTAACAGAAATAAACATATCAGTTCAGTCATTCCCAATAAAATACTCCCGAAATGAATACAAAAATTGAAAATGATGAGTTTTACTCAATTCAAATGCGCAATTTTTCAAGGAAAAAATCACAAAAAATTTTGAAAAAATTATCCGAGGAGAAACGATGCTTGAATAATGTAACAGGGGGTTGTAAACACGTGCGCAAACAGAAAAGGGATGAAAATGATTTTAATGCGTGACCACGTGTTCTCGGGGATTAGTCAAATTGGCGGCGGCCCCGGAGGTGAAGATATTACCCGCCCGATTATCGGGGGTCAATTGGTGTTTTAAAAATTGTGGAATCATCCCCTTCCCCATAAATCAGGGGAAACAATGCCAACCGGGGATTACGTCGTTACTCACTCTCTTCGGAAAAATTCAACGAAAAGAAAAAAGTCGAGGATTTTCGAATTGATCTCCCGGCATGAGCATAAATTTCATGGACTCTCATTCAATAACTGGAATTATAAATTCTCAAGTTGGAAAATTTGTAACCGTGTTTGTTTTAATTAGAACCCCAGCGTGTGGTAATTCCACGGTTAATTTCATTCTTGGCATTAGTGCGTTAATAAACCGTTATTTATCGGTGTTAACTAGTGAAAAAAGGGATTTCATGTGTCAAGAAAATTTTCTTAGTCGACGGTTGTTTTAATGTGAAGCCCAGTGAGTCGATGATACATTCATGAGAAAGGGGGAAGTGGTACATAAATCCTTTCAGTATGAAATCCATTATTTCATTACTTAAAACAAGGAAAATATTTGATAGAATTTAAAAATGAAAACGAGTTATTGTGATCTAATATTCGACGTGATCTAATATTCGACACCGAATGTTTGATTTTGAATTGACGCAGGTGTATCGACTAGAATTTATATCATTCAATTCGTCTAGAATCAAATAAAAATATTGTAAATTACCAAATTCATCTTGCAATGTTAGGAAAACTGCAATTCTTACAAGATTATCATTTTTATTCATTCGTCGTCTCGTATATCGCATATCTTTTCATCTTTTTACAGCAGATAATTGTATTCGAGTTTTCAATTCACATTGGCGCGTTAATAAACCGTTATTCATCAACGTTAACCAGCGAAAAAAGGGATTCCATGTGTCAAGAAAATTTTCTCCGTCGACGGTAGCTTCAATGTGAAGCCCAGTGAGTCGATGACACATTCATGACGCTGGAGGGCAAGAGGAGGGGGATCAGAAATCCCGTCTAGAACCAGAAGCAGATTATACGCGGATGGATTTCTAATCGTTACAAATCCAATCTTGCGCCTTGCTTGCTTCGTATATTTAGCCCCCGGGTGACAAGCAGTATCCCTTTCAATGGGGATAGGACCCTTTTTTTTGTCACTCGGGAGACGATGGAACCCCATGCAGCTATTTAATGTCACATCGCATACGATGCAAAATGACGGAAAATAGGACGTGGATTAAGTGATACTTAGTTTATAAATGTGACCCTTTTGGAGGATGAAAAAATCATGGGATCGAGGGATTACACGCGTGACAACTCATTCGATCCGCATGAACTCAGTGTTTTTGATGCTGGGATTATTATGCTCGGGGGGATCTCAATGCAGGTTTTTTTCTCGGGCGCTTAATTGCGCCGGGGATGCGAGAGGTTTGAGAACATATTCAATACTTCAAAGAGTTGAAGTGAATGCAGTTATCCAATGTTGCAGTTTATGAAAGAAGAGTTCTGATTTTTTGAATGTGACGCACTGATCGACTGGCGGGAAATTATCGAGCTGCAGTATAATATCTACGCTATGAGGAGCAATGGAACCTACTTTATCGTCAGTGGTATATCTTCTTATTGATTGATTTTTTTATAAAATGCATAATTTTTTTTATTAAGTAGTTAGAAACCTGCATAAAAACTCACATATTATATTGGCTATATAATCTGTAATTGCATAACTAGTTTCAACACTATAGTTTGAATAGATTATTTTTTCAACTAAATATTCAATTCACATTCTTTGAAGAATCTATCAATGATCTTTATCACAAAAGGGTTTAACATATATACCACACGACTCATCCCAGAAGGAAGTTGACATTATTTCCTGATATTTATCATCATTGTTTGTCTCTGCTCATCAAACCTAGGACATTGCCAGACAATATGATCTATATCTTGAAAAAATGCACAATTAACTTATTCTAATTGAAATTTATCAATTAAAAACCGACGAAGAAAATACACCAGGAAATTTTCTGTCACAATACATAATTTATTTTTCAACACTCATGTTCCATAAATATATATTATGTACTCATTTTGAGATACATATTTCTTGTTTCCGTATATAATTAATTTTTCTGTATAAATTACCTACACCGCTGACACCACTCGTTCAATATAGATTTTTGTACGAATCTTATAAATCTGTTCCGCAATAATCCACCCGTTTTAAGACAGCCTCTGAATATATTTCTGCAGATTTTCATTGTTACCGTTCGATATGTGGATCAACATCTCTCAAACACTGTTATTTCATTTACCTGTCGACAACATCATCCCTTGGTCTTTGTACCTTTAATCTACTGTTTCATCTACCTGTTCACTGAATTATTATTAGTCACTTGTATACCGAAGATCTGCAAAAATACACCTCCAATTGAGTTCGCAAAATTTCTAACAAAACCGTTTTCATCTAGACTCTCAATCCTTAAGTGGTACTTTCTAAAATTCTACAGCTCTTGACCGGCAAGAGAGTGTTAACATCACATTAGCCACTAGAGTTACAATACAGCGATTATCTGACAGCCGTCAGACGTCTTCCATGTAATTTTGAAATTACAATGAACCCTTCCATTCCCGAATTCTCACTCTCGGACGACATAATTGCCCTCGCGACAGTGAGAAGACATGAAATTCCACGTAGAAGACAAACGCGTACACGTCTAGGCGATTGGCAGCAACACCTGTTATTATCACACTCAAGTTTAGCGATTAATCTACCTTCTAGTGAAATTACAACATCTTCTAAAGCCTGTGTATGTTCATCACAGCAACACATAACATGTGAAGTATAGTCCCCCTACGTAGGAAGTTATAACATATTCAACATACAAACATTACTCTTACTTCATATACGATCCAAATATAATTATCCGCATTGTCATCTTTCCAATAATACGAAGAATATCTCCATATATTTATATATACACACATTCAGTAGCCTAATAACCATATTGTCTATTTAAGTCTATATGCGAACCATCGTGTTTACGTTTCAATAATTTATTTCAAATATTATCGACCATTGATTGTACGATTAGGATTCTGTGCGTACCGCACCTCAAGCGATCACATTTATAAACTCCACAGTATTACAATGCCTCATTCACATGTGTTACCAACACTTAACTCAAAATGTAAATCTTCCGTTATGTCCTAGTAAGTGTTAACAACGATAAATTTTCTATGAAAACCAATAGTTTGACTCTGTGTACACTCAGACGAGCGACCAAAATCGGTCTGATAGCTTAAATAGATCCTAAAGCTGTACCAAGTTCACTCAGGCATGTTTTTTTATTATTATCCCTTATTTATTAACATTTGCAAGATCGAGCATGCAAAAGGTGTTAGTTTGTTACTTTCTATGAAGTTGACGATAGTTTTCGTGAGTTTCTGGAGAGTGTCCGAGTGTCTAAAAAATGATTTCAATATGTTTCGTTGTAGGGTCAATGTTTCACGGAAATCAATGGACAATACAGTTTTTATTGATTGAATGTGGGGAATTGGTCCATTCATTTGCGGTGAAACATGACGCCGAGGGAAAGGTACAAACTCCAACTCTCTCATCAAGCTCAGTAACGATTGTAGAAGAGAACAACACTGACTCTTGATATTACATTTAAACAGTTAATCTCTTTGTAATTCTAGGTATTTAGTAGCTCCCGTCAACTACTTTGTCACAACTCGACGGTTAATTACTCGCAATTTATTGCTTTATCCCTAGGTTATGAATATTCATATTGTAACCTATGTTAAGATATTATTTGCATGGTACCAACATTGACTTGACAGGAGTAGTTTAATGCAACTTTTAATAGTTCATCATAATTTCTCGTGCAAAGTGCCTGACCGACACAGTTGCTTTGTGCGCAGCATTTCATTGTATACTTAAGCGAAACTGAAGGATCGAAATTAAATTACGTGAAACATAAATTCTTGCCTACATTATTTTACACTTAAAACAAGGAAACTGTTTGATAGAATTTGAACAAGAAAACGAATTACTACTAACGTTATCCAATATTTGACATCGAATGTTTGATTTTGAATTGACGCAAGTGTATTGACTAGGGTTGATGTCATTCGGGTCGTCTAGAATCAAATGTAATTTTGTAGACCATCCGATTCAGCTTGCAATGCTAGGGCAAGTGTAGTTCTTACGACATTATTGTTCTCATTTATTCATCGTGTCGTATATTGAATATATCTCAGTATTTTTCCGTAACATCGTAGGCTTATTCACTAATGTTCATGTCTTCGTTAATCCTACAAAATATCCATTCGTGAAATTTAAATATTCACTAATTTTCTTTACCTTATGACTTCTTCTGCAACCAAATAATTGTCAACATATCTAGCAAGTGAAAATTTCCTCAAATTTATCGGTATTCATCGTTATTGACAAGCACCAAAATTGACATCTGCCAGAAATTATACATACCATTCTTACAATAGTTAATTATATTCGAGATTTCAATTTATATCACTTATCACATGATTTCATTCAATCAAATTCGATTGAATTGACCTCTAATTTACTGGATTTTTCATACCATACCAATATCGGATACTTAAACAATGATTTGATTGTAATGTTTTGCAATTTATGGTCTATTCCCTGGAAAAATAACGGAAATTAATAGCTTATACATAACTTACCATCCTTCTATCATTACTCTTAATGTTATTCCTATCAGTTATTGAGTTTATCTTGTTCTTACTTAATATTCATTTACTTAGTCCCTAAAATTACTATTATTGTCCATGGTGGAACATTTTCCTAAAATTATTTATTGTCTCCTCACACAGTATTGTCGGTGATTATTAATTATCCCTCAAATATTACAACTAATTGTTGTCTGGATACTAAGGAAGACAATTATTGTCCTGTTTTCTGGATTATTGTCCAATAAAAATGACTGCCGTTGCCAGAATGAGATACACCTCCGTTCCCCGGTAAAAAATTCAACTAGCAAAGAAATAAATCAGAGAATCACATGAAAATAAAAAACGTTCGTGAAATACGTACCAACAATACCATATTTTTCTCGATCGCTTAGAAAAAGCCTAAGCCAATAAGTAAGGCTTCTATTCATCACAAAACAATATTTCAGTATAAAGTATATATCTTTCGAGTGCGAGTCAAAAAAGTGCTGGTGTAATATATTATCCCTAGAATTCAGTCAACATGGTAAAATAGTCTCTACTCTACTTGAGTAATATTGTCATCAATCTAATTTCAATTTCTATGCTGAAAGCTGAGCTGTAAGCCTGAGTGAGCAAAGAGATAAGATACAATTACCGCACTTTTCTCGATATATTGTTTAATGCATACTGCAGTACTTCTAAAGCCCTATACGCCATGTAAAGCTTGCTAAGGGTGCCGTTGCTTTTTATATTTACATGACACTTTCTTACCCGAAGCTTAGAGCTATCCATATATTTATAGTTTGATTTACAGCAGCGATTATTCAGCATTCTCTTATTCATATTTCTTCGTTACACAAATAACTACTCTACTCTTAAATCTAACGCATCATGCGCAACACATTTTCCTCTGTATTATAAAGAATCTACGGACAATACAGTAGAAACGATTCGAAAAATGTGAAAATACTTTTTATCAATCTCGTAAAAATTATTGTCTCCGATTGAATTCTCCAAGTCATTAAAGTACTCGCGACTCTGCCGGGAATCGTTTCAACTGCATGGGAACGGAAAACAAATAAGTCACTTTGTGACCTTTATGAAGTAGAAAATATCGGAACGCGGGACATGCGTTAATTTTTCACCTCTTTAATATATTACCAAAATTATGTGATTTTGTATTCTCATTCGCTTTAAATCTCTTGTTAATTAAATCCATATAAAATAATGCCACGGCTGTTCGTTCCTCTCTTTAATATCTGAACTTTACTATATATTTTATATAAGTGCAATTAATACGCCACGTACGCGGATAAACCTAGTATTTCTTATATATCTTACTATGTTTCCAAGTATTTCATTGTCATTCCAGAGCCGTGACGCAAAACAGCGCGTTCGCCCAATTGTATCAAATATATGAATTAATAGAATTCAAAAAGAAAAATCCTTTCTTGTTCTATTTTCATTAGTAAAAAATTCCTCGTCATGTTGTAAAGTTTCTTTTTCATTCATTGTTGTCGTTGAGAAGAATCTGGATTTTGCAAAAAGCATTGACAATCCAAAATGACGGCAGTATCAACGTCAAATCCCAATAAGAATGGGCTTTAGGAGAGTGTTTTCCTCTCACCTTCAAGTGGCTCGACGTGTGAATTCAGTTGATGAGATCCATCATCCACTTCTCAAATCTTCTTCTGTCATCCTTCAGCCTCTTCTTGCCGAGCCTCTTGACGACCTTTCTATGTTAGCCTTTTTCCCTCTCTGAATACTTCGCCATCTCCTCGAGAATCCAGGGAACGTACTTCGGTACGTAAGCGTAGACACCGGGTAATCTGGGATGTGCACACTTTATTCCCCAGCTGACGATTCCACCCACAAACCAACGCTCCTTATCATTCTCGTCTTGGCACAGTAGTGGACCACCAGAATCACCCTTTGATAATCCATGTCATTTGTTATTTTCATTTCAGGATGTCATGAAAAAATGCTATAGGATTTTTTATCTAGACTTGGAAAATTCCGTACGCTGAGACAATTACTTTTGCCAAGGAATCATTTTCTTGGGAGAAGAATTTTTTTTTTTAGAAGCGTATTTCTCCAGGTCAGTCATCATCAAGGGGTCCAAGTCTATCTGTAAATATTACAATTATGTTAAGTTATGGGATGATTATGTTACATATGACCTTGAATCAACTCCGTCGACAATTATTAACATTCAAAATTATAGAAAGTTATTTTACGTGAAAAAATCTCACATTAAAAAAAATTGAAAAACAATGAAGGGTGTTCATTCAAGGTCATATGTACCATAATCATCTCATAATTCAACATAATTGTATATAATTTATTACCAAGTGTGAATATATAAACTTCGATGGGTTTATTATTCCCACAGTATTTATAGTACTTGTAATTGGCTTCGGCTGTCTTGACTTGAATAAACAAATAAACAAATAATTGCAATATTTGGAGATGGACATGGATCACCTGGGAATGACTGGCCTGCAGAAATAAGCTCCTAATACAGTAAATTGTTCTCCCAAGAAAATGATTTTTTGGGTTCAGTAATTCTTTTTCTCAGTGCAAAGGATTTCCTATTGGGTTTTACCTACTGGATATAGTAGTATTTATGTTCTAGGGGCTACGAAGGGTCCCATAAGGTATACCAGAAGGTCGCTTAGTGATTTACCTAACGTTCTGAGGACTCACCTGACAGGCGTCTTTTTTACCCTCAGGATAGCCGGCGCAGATCATTCCATCCGTGACGTTGAGCTCTTTGTGTTCCAGCCAAGCGTTACAAAGCTCCCTCTCCAGCACCGGTACTTTAACTTCGTTGACTGCTGGCTCGTACTGAGACGCTGCATAATACACACGGAGAGAAATATTCAGTAAAAAATACGGAACAATTCACGTAATCCGCAATGGGGAATCGTTTTCCGGCAATTTTTATAGGAATGGAAGAGAAGAAATCTGAAACGTTCAGTGAATTTTCAGGTTCATCACCGAACAAAGTACGAAATTGTCACGTAATTTTTCCCGAAGAAGTAAAATCTTACAGAAACTTGCCGACTTATTATGCCTCCAAAATAAAAAATTCTTGAACGTTTAACAATTTTAATGAACCTGGTGAGTTATTTCTACGTCTCGTTCCGTAAAATTTCTCAATCGTTGGGGAAAAATTACAGAACGACTTGTTGTCGTTCCAATTTTTACGGAACAAATCGTAGAATTTACGTGGCGATTCGTACAATTTCAGTTCCGACTCACACTTTTTATTGAATTTTACTTCGCTCGCGGATTACGTTTCGAAACGTAATTTTTACGTTTTCTTCTGCTAATTTTTATTGAATTTTTCAAGTCCTTTTCAAATTTCAAGTCTTTTACTTACAGTCAGTGTCCTCCTTCTTGCCCCAGCCAATCACAGTGCAAACAGTCTTCGGGGCCAGCTCCGTCTCCGGTTTCGGCAGACAGACTGGGCTCAGATGATCATGAAAATCGACACGCTCCTCAAGTTGGAAGAGTGCAACATCGTTATCATGTGCGACTCCGAGGTTGTAAGTGGGGTGGGGTACAACTCTCTTGACTTTCCGCTTCTCTCCGAGATAAGTGTGGGCGTATCTCCTTGTTATTCCAAGTTGAATTGTCCAGTCTGACAGATCTGAGTGACTGAAACTATCCAACTCCATTATAGCTACACGTATCACTCAAATAAAAAATTACTTCTGATCAGTAGAAAAAGTACTTCTACCCGGTACCAAGGGGTTTTTGGGGAAAAGGCAAAACTTGCACTTCCTCGAAGTCACAAAAGAACTGGATGCAAGTATCAAACGGGTAAATTTTTTTCAAGCGTGTAAATTACACTTTTGAAATCGTAAATTACGGTCAGAATAACGTGAATTGCAATTCTGAAAATTATAAATCAATTCGGTTTGGAAAACACCCATAAAAATCACAATCTACTGTTTTTTTTCTACAAAATATCTTCTCCTGAATACTTCTATTCACAGAACTGCACAAGAAAGCTCATTTTATTCATCGATAATATTCGCTTTTCTCAATGAAGTAATCAATTGAAAGTACTGAAATTAAGTCATAAAAGTGAAAAGTACTAAAAGTACTAGCAGAAAGTAGTGAAGCTACTTCCTCGTAGTACTATTTCTACTTGATCAGCAGAGGTGGTACTTCACTCAAGGATTGAAAAAGTACTTGGAACAAATATATTTCGAACTTTTCACAAGTCAACTTCTCCCAAGTACCGGTGGATACTGATGAGAAGTACATTTTTCTTTAGATGATAATTTCAGCCAGTTTCATCTGTGAGAATCATGTATAGTAAGACTCACTTTCCGACACAGTGTGCAGCCGTGAGGACCCACTGATCCGAAATGAGAACACCAGCGCAGTAGAAGACCTCCTCAGGTCCTCCCAGAAGTGCCGCAAGAAAGGGCCAATCACCGGGGCTAGACTCAACTCCTCCGACTATCCGAAGCTGGCGCTTGGCATTCCCGAAATTATTCCGACGCCGGCCACAAGCTGCACAACGATCCCCCGGTTGATTGATTTCTTAATATATTGATTCATTAGGTATATCACGTACCGTATTCGGAGCAGGCCAGCTCCACTGTTCGATAGTCACTGTGGTCCGTGCAGGTCTGCAGGTCCTTGAGAAGATTGCCTTGGCCCTTTTGGGCAAGTCTCCAGCGTTGGGATGTGTCTATCTGCGGCTCACTCACTGTCATATTGTTGCTTTTCATTGAGAAGGCCGAAGAATTGACGATACTGCAAAATTTTTTAAAATTTTCGTCTGATTTTTCCGGGCCAAATTCCGATAATTTTTAGCGTGTTGAAGTTCCACTGATATTTCAGGAAATCTTGTCAGTGAAAAATCAAATATTCCGGTGATTTTCTATTCAAATGATCAGGAAATCAATAGAATACCTGATTTTTCAGTTCAATTATTCTGTGAACATTTAGAAAAATCAGGAAAATGCAGGGAAAAACTGAAAACTCATATCAATTGTTTTCTGTATATTCATGTTCCACTGATAATTTAATCGAGTTGTGAAATTTCCATCTCAATTCCATTGAAAACTCATGAATTTCCGTGAATTCTACTTAAAACTCGAAATTTTGTGTCCCTGTCTTCAATCGTAAAATCATCATCAATGGAGTTAACTCTCACGGACGGGGCCCTTCTGTTACCAAGCGTAGTGTGTGCTCAATACGACTCGAATTCGATCATTTCTAATGAACGGAAAATTACGAAACCGGTATCTAATTGAAGCTACACTGATAGAATGATTCATTTATTCCAAACGAGATTCGTTAACTATTAACGAATGGTAGAGTTGAATATGACCAAATGAATATTCGTTAATAGTTAACGAATGGTTCACTTGAATGGCGAAAGTCAAGTCAAACAAGGCTCCTCAAATATACATTCGTTAACTATTAACGAATGAACATTTGGTGGGACCGAATAGACCCTAACCTCCAACCAAAATCCATTCGTTAACAATAACTAATGTTCTATCAGTGTACCGTACTCCGGTTTCCAATTGTGTTTGTCAGCTCAAGTTATTCTTCATAGATTTGGAAATAATCAATTTTGAAAACAAGCGTTCACATTCGCATGGCTCGATACCATGCATCGACGGTAATAGATCACACTAGGTCCTATTCTTGGCGCAGATGACCTATCGAATTTAGCCATAAATACAGGACCCATCACGCAACACTCTACAACAAGTTTCAAAGTTTACTGCAGACACGAAAAATATTGTCATCTTCTTCGGAAGCAGGCAGTCAACCACCCGTATAATGCTGATCCCATAAAACCCCTGTCTTATCATCTCTTACATGCGAAAAGAATTGCTTCTCACCATCTACAAGAATGGACACCTTCAATATCATGTCAAGAGCCTCAAACTCTCAAGAATTGCGAGTGGACCGAGGCTCCGCGGGAGTTTCGATTTGGGTTTAGCCCACCGTGATATTGCTACATCAAGAGAGGCAAGCACCCCTCCAACGATCTCGACATGCTCGAGAGACTCGCAATCGCGTTATCGAACGTATTGCTCGGTCCATGATTTCGATGCTCTCACAGTGCGATATAGACGTCGGAGTTTGACGGAATCCTTGACTCCCACGGTTCACTCGGCTTGTCAAGCCGCGCGGAAAATAAGAGATACTGAACTATGGACCGTCAGGTGTGTTATGAACCTCGAACACTGCGAAAACTAATGTCTGAATTTCAGACACTTGTAGACACTTTTCAAACACTTTTGGGACGATTTTGTAGACACTTTTGAGACATTAAAATGTATCTGAATCAATGGAGGTATTTCAATTTCAGACGTCAGTTAGATTTTCAGACACTTTTAAAGATTCAGACGTTTTTTGCCATCTGCTATCTTAACTTCAGATGGTTGTCAGACACCTAGTTTTTGCAGTGAATGAGTCAACTTTTCAGACCTGAGAAATATCTTAAAAATTAATGTTTGAATGGACTTTGCCGTCTGCATCAGGTGAGATATCTTAATAGTGAAATGTTTGAATCGCTCATAAATAACTGAATTTCAGACACAAAAAATGTCAACCATCATTTTCAGACAGAAACGGTGGTTGGAATTTTCAGACATTAGTCAGATTGTCAGACACTTCTGAAGATTCAGACGTTTTTTGCCATCTGACATCTTAAATTCAGATAGCTGTCAGACACCTGGTGTTTGTAGTGAAAGGTCTTACTTGTAACCGAGAAGCCGGCAGATCGCTTGAGCCGATGTGGACTCCCAATGGGTGATGCAGGCGGGAATGAAGGTTCGATTTTCCGCGTGATATACCTGAAGGCGGCCCTTGCCAAAGTCTCCGTTCCTCTCGCTAAGTCTCACTGTCGACACAAAATGCGAAGATGATGAGAACGCGATGGTAGTGATTAAGGAGATGCAGAAAGGACGAAGGAGGGATGACATCAAGCCAAAGATAATCGTTTACTCACAGCAATTTCTCTCGTCCTGGCCCCAAGGACAATCAAGCACTCCATCACAAACATGAGCTGACGACATGCACCTCCGTTCACCACAGTGGAGCTCCGGCTTGGCAATGACATCTCTTATTCCCTGATTCTTACTCTTACTGTTGACAGAGTACTGCACCGTTGGTGATGCGCACTCACCACAGCCAATCTCGTCAGTCTGATCGGCGCAATCCACGTGCCCGTCGCATCTCCAGTCGACCGGAATGCATCTGGTGCCGTCGCATTGAAACCCACTGGTGCAAACTGCCAACATTTCACAATCCAAAAGGATGGGTGGAGCATAACGGTGGTATCATCAAATGCATTGGCTCGTAATACAGATAACTGCATTTCACTGCACACATTTCCCCCTTTTCATTGAATTTTTCCCCGGAATTATAGAAAAAAGAGACATGGCTATCTCGAAAAGCATCAAACGAGCGCACAATTAAGCGGTGAGGTTTGCGGGATGAAAAGGCCCCATTCAATTGCGATATTTATTTCGCTATCGTAAATGTAACACGGAAAATGAAGGGAGGAGGGGGAATCAGAGTCCCAATTTCTTTCATCTCCAATAACGCCTGAAAGCTCGATTGGCCCCGCGTTGACTGTTTCATTCCGAGATTCCATTTGCACGATAATCCGGAATTGTCTGATCTATCTTGACTCCGTAAGCTCAAAGAGGGGGTGGGAGATGGTGGAAACCAGGTCTTCGCGAGCTTTAATCGATAGACTATTTGCCTCTGACTTTCAGCTTGTGACTGCCTCCGGGCTATGAAGAAAAAGGATATTAGCAGTCGTCGATATCAACTCAGCTGTCACGTGATATTTACGCTCTCGCTATCCCAATGAACTAACTCTGTCGTCGTCCTCAATCTTTTCAGATCCTACACTAATATTGCACACCCACACACTGGGATTTCTCTAAAAATTATTATACTTATAGTTATTTTTGTTTTAAATATAAATGCGCTTTTTTTCACTCTAAATACATTTTTTTTAATTTTTCAGATTTTCTTTGAGCACGTAATTAAATTAATTGGGTATGCTTCAGGAAAGAGCAAATTAATAATAAATATAAACTGTTATGGGAATATTCTAAGAAACAAACAATATTTACGAAACTCGAGCATCACACTGTGATTGTAGTTGATTATAGCCTATTATTTTTACATTAATTCTTTGTATACCTGTTTTTTATGGATATATTTCAGTAGCGAAGCGGTAAACCGGGTTAAGTCGATTTAGACTTTTGGCCATTTTTTGACAAATACCTCGGAATCTAAGAGAGATAGCAAAATTTTGCTCATTACCTTTTTTATAACCCTCAGTTGGCTCTACAAAAAAGGTCATGACAAAAATTTTTCTATCTCTTTTAGATTCCCAGATATTCGTTAAAAACTGGCCAATAGTCCAAATCGACTTAACCCGGTTTACCGCTTCGCTACTGATTTGTAAATATTGTAAATACTCAAGTGATCTCGAATAGAAATTTATTTTTAAAAAAAGTGTTTTCATATCTTTTGCCCTTTTCCTCTCCGGCTATTAATCATCTCGAGTCCACTCAGAGAAAAACAAACACTTTGTCAAACAAGTCTTGTTTGGGCCAACAAAATCGCTAGTTGAAAATTGCCAAAAAAGAATTTGTTTGGTTCGAATTTGAAAGTCTCAAACATGAATAATTGTTCTACTTTCGAGAACAACGAAATATTTGGCTCAAGAGGGGGATAATTCACACCAGACGGTGCCTTTTCAGGATGAAAATATCTCATATAGAGGAAAATTTATCAACAAATATTTTATCCCAAAGTTACAAGATTGCTATCATATCATTATTATTGTTTCATTTAAGGGTTCATTTCTTGTCTGTGATTATTAGACAGCCGAAACGAAAAACTACTATCCCTTGTTCCGCATAAAACAAAGATTTTCCGGGAGCAAAATACGGATGGGAGTATCGAATAACGAAGGAGTAGTGCTAGAATGACATGTCTTGCGTGTACAGAGAATGCAATTTTTTTTGAACCACTAAATCTGTTTTTGCGACAAAAATTTTTCATTCCGGCGCACTCTCTGCATGTTTGGCCCAAAAAAATCCTTTTATGATAATTTTCAAAAAACTATTTTCTTGGCACAAGCAAGACTTGTTTGAGAACTTTGTCGTTTTTCTCTCAGTGTAGCAACACATGCCCTTCATTTTTATGAAAATGTTTATTGGATAGTCAAAAATTTACGACTATCTGTAAAAAGGGACAATTGAATTGTTTTTCTTGCTCCAATAGAACAAGAAAGAAGAAAAGTGGAGGTGAGGGCGGGAGCCTTGGGTGAGAATTAACGCTGAAAATGATTCTCTCAAGGTAGATAAGCGCTCGGAGAGGTGACTGTAATTTCAGCTGGCAGTAAACTCCCCCATCTCCCTCCCACTGTCACCAAGAAGCTTTTCTAAAAGGTATGAAAACCAATTAGTTGGTGAATATGAAGAAAACCGGGCCATCATAAATTCCAATTACGGTTCTACTATCTAAAAGCTCATTAAATACGGCCGGTACTAGCTCTCAATTCCGTTTGGTTGGTGTGTATCTGACCTCATTTCAACTCACCAACAAACAGCGGAACAAAAGATTTTTGCATTTGATTAGAATTATGGATGCAGTGCCTTATCGAAAGCCGGAAAACAAAACACTTCCTACTCTCCTCGATTAAGCGGGAATCTTGGTGGAGGAGGGAACACGAGTGGGAAGAGTTTTCCGATAGATTGGAGTCAGCTACAGCACCACTACCTTCTGCTTCAATTAATTCCAGCCTTCATTGTTCGATCCACATGGCTTTTTCCAGAATTTTTTCTCAACTATATTCGAGGATTCACCAGCCGGAAGGGCGCGATGAGGGAATTGAATGGTGCGTCGGGTCGGGGGTTCGAGGAATTGCATTCAAAAGTTTTTGAACAATACGAGAAATGGGAGATCATCGGGAAAACAAAAGGCCTGTGCATAGTCTAGTACCTTTGGGAGGGCAGAAACTTGCGGGACAAAGCAGTCAATTGGACAAATGCAATAATCAATAAGTAAGCTCCGTTTTCTATCGACGCGATAGGATGCAGAGTGAGGGATGGGTAGGAAGGGGTGAGCGATGATCACTGGAGGAAACTTGAGGCGATGACGGATGAAGCGAGTCGCGTGAGTGCACTTGTAGTCTTGATAACGAGCAGAATATCTAGGGTGATCGCCTCATTCTTTTCGCTTCTCGAGGTTTTATCGTCTGGTTTAGTGACCTTGATGATTTTTTTTATTGGTAAGTATTGATGCATCGTTGGATTATTTACATAACTTCATTCGAGTATTATTTACCTTGAGTTGATTTATATTTAGTTGCTATGAACATATTTTTAAATTCTTGTATTATTACTTTTAATAAAATCGTGAATAATTTTTAAAGTTTTAGAGTCTGTCTCTGTCAGGAATGTGACTGTGGTGTATGGCCTAGGAGTTTTTATTTCCATACAGCAAAAACGAATGTCTGAATTTCACACACCTTTTGTAGACATTTTTTAGAGACTAAAAAACGTCTGATAAAATGAAAATTTGGTTGAATTTCAAACATGAATTGAGATGTTTGGGCACCGGTTCGTCTGAAATTCAGACACGTTTTCATTTTATTCAGACGTTTTTTCGTGTCAATGACGGATTTTCAATGACGGAATTTTCTGTCCAATAGAAAATCCATTCAGGGTTTCTTGTACTCATCAACTTTACTCAAATAATCAGAATTTTCTTTCCTCGCAAAGGTTTTCCGCAAAAAAAAAGTTCGTGTATCCTTTTTTTAATTGCGGGTTTTAAATTAAACCCATGAAATCCCGGATTCTCTGCTCGATCTTCACTCGAAGATCTTCTACGAGCTGGGAGGTACTCAAGGAGATTATTCAAATGCTTCAGTGATATTTTTTGCTTCTCCAGCGCGATTATTCAGATGCATGCATTATTCAGAGGGTGCTTTTGCAATAAAAATACGTACCTGGTTTTTCAGCGCGTTTTGCAGCTTCCTTCACCTCATGGTGACCCACGCAAACGTCCGAATTCACGTTTTCCGGGAAGTAGTCGCAGTCGAGATAGTCAGGCATCTTCAGGCCGAATACATTGAGGAAGAAACCACACCTCCTCGTCATTTCTACAATTCGAAGCGACCAAATTGAGTATTGAGGCGAGTGAATTAGTGGTATTGCTCGGCGAATTGAATTTATGAAGAGAAATTGTGGAAATTACATTCGTGATTCATTGTTAATCGTGTATGTGGTGACTACTGATGAAATTCCACTCAGAGTCGACCGCAGAGTTCTACACCGATGATGGAAATGATATAACCCTGAGGCCTTCACTGTCGCGTGGAATTTGTAAAATTCAATGGTGGATTTCGCCACAAATTGATATGGATTTTCCATTAGTTAACAAATTTCGAGGATTGAAATTTGATATATGAACAGCAGGAGTGCCTCGTGCATTTTTAAATCACGACGTCAAAGATAGATCATCAAAAACCCGATCAAGATCATTTTACCAAATATTCAGGCGATTCGTCTGAGTCTCTAATTCCCAGACTTTGTGCGTTCTCTTCATATTTTATTAAAAAGTACACGAATTCGTTTCGAGTGCTTTCAGCGAGGATTGGAGGGAACAATTTCGTCCGAAAAAATGAGTCGGCATTTTAATTTTGAGGAAGAGTCATGTCATAAAAACGAAAATCATAACATCTTCTCAAATTCAAATTCAAAATTAATTATTCTCTTGCTGATTTTCTCAATGTTTTTTAACACTCAACTTAACCATGGCAAAATCTTGAAAAATCTAGTGTGAAATCGGCCTCGAAAATCTCAAATATCCTCAATTCAGTCAGCAATTATTACCTCCAACCAAAATTTCTCCCGAAATTACAGATACTCCGACCCCGAGAATCACTTATGAAACATTTGAAACAATTCCATACCATTACACAAACTTCTGCAGGGTCTAACCACTTGACCGCGCGATCCACATTTCGGTACGAAGACATTGCACAGAAACAAGGCAGCGAGTTCGTAACACCTGACGTCAACAACTGCCTCGTAATTCTCCAGTTCATGCTGTGCATCACGCTGGCCAAAGTTTCCCATGTAATTCGGAAACACCGTGAAATTGTACGGCACCTGAAATATTAACGTAAACATACCAATCAACTAACGTGGATTTTACACTGAGACAACTCAATTATCTCAGTATATCCACTGTCATTGGTTGGTGAAGAACGTAGTGATAATTATTTGCTTTGACGCTCAATTATCGGGGATGGAATTCAACCGGCTGCATTGATTGTGTGCTTCAGGTTCTGGACCCAGCTGTCAGAGCAACAGTGCTATAAATGTGATCATTAGGGGATTTAATTGAAGTTGCGCAATTCACCTCGAATTCATTGATTCTACAATGCACTGGGGGAGACAAAGATGTAGACGTTGGGATGCTGGAATAATACCAAATTAATTGATGGAGATTTCGGACAATTGACTGACTATCAAAATACGCAATAGAATGATCGCATTGTATGGGCAATATAGCGTAAGAACTGAGGTAAATGACCCTACACTGAGAGAAAAACAAACACGTTGTCGAACAAGTCTTGTTTGCGCTAACGAAATCGCTAGTTAAAATTGCCAAAAAATAATTTGTTTCGTTCGAGTTTGAAAATCTCAAACATGAATAATTATTCTGCTTTCGACAGCAACGAAATGTTTGGCTCAAGAGGCGGATAATTCATACCAGGCGGTGCCTTGGGAATTACTAGTCCATGAATGTGTTATAAAATTATTTACTCCCCAAATATATGCTTTAAAAACTAAAAAAATTGTTTCAATGATTCGCGATAATTGACTATCATTCCCGACATTTACCGAAGAGAGAGAGCTTTTGAACTGATTTTCTGGAAAATTTATTTCCACTAATGAATAACACAATTACTTATATTTTTAGCTTAGACACGGAATCCAGTTCCACTCTCAACGCGCCCGAGGACATTTTCCCCATTATGAATACAAAATCACGTCTCCGACGAGAAAGAAAAACCATCCCCTAAAGAAAGCACAAGGCAAAATCCGGTACGTGCTGGAATCCCTGAGCGTGTGCAACTAATATAATACCCCTTTCTGGCTCGAAAATAAAAGTATCACGCCTCCGTGAATCCCAGAATTCCGGACGCCCTGGGACACTACGTTGACCTCATTCCGTGATTTTAAACGACTACACGGAAAGTTTATCTCGTTTTCCGAAAAAAAAACAAGAGAAACAGGGGAAATGTGAAAGGGAAAAATCAACTCACCTTGTGGTTGAGGCAAAAGGTCACGATAACTGGTAAACATATTCCCGGCGCTGGATTTTTCGGCTCAGCCAGTGCTGATGGCGGCCGCGATGAGGATACGATACCCGTTCTCTCAACGGTTCTGTTCTCAAATCTCACACCTCCCTCGGGATAGGCTGTGAAACGTGAAAGGAAGAACTTTATCCTCGTCTAGTTCTCACCTAACAAGACGCGTGACATGTCGTACGGCACACAAAGCACTCTCAGCGGAAGTGTCCAATAACATGAAATTCACGGGATGAACAAAAACCGAGTCAGAACTTCAAAGTGAATGAAAAACAATCCCCGGTACACGATTGAAAATATTCGTTTGAATTTTCGCTGTCAAATCTCGGGAATCTCCAACGTCTGACGTTTCGATAGAAATTTCCGGAAATCTCATCATTAAAAACCAATGGAAACTACACGGAGAAAAATAGTCAGTAAAGATTACGTATCTTTTCCGTAATTCCGGAGCGAAATGTGGTTGTAGAAAATTTTACGTAACAGTCGCGGAATTTTTCCAGAGCGTTCCGTAATTTTTATCTGAATCTCCTGTGAAAAATTACGATACCGTCACTTAAGGATGTATTCCCTTTTCGCCAAAATTCACGTTTTTTAAATTTTTCTGGGAAATTGTTGATCGGATTGACGTGATAAAATATACCGTTTGTGCGTTTTATCATTACTCAATGGCTCCCGAAATTTCATTATCGTGCAATCAACTTCCTGCGTTTTTTCTACGCTGTTAAACATTTCTTGAAATTTCAGTCACAATGGCATCTGAATTTCCAACGTTGTGAGTTTGAATTCAACTTCAATTGAAAACGTTCGCTAAATTTGTTATTCATCTTGAAAATTCAAGAAAATTCGATTTTTCATATTAAAAAGCCATTGATTTTTCAATGAAAGCTTGAATTTTCAAATTCATCGTGGAAACTGAACATCAAACATAATTGAATTTTCAATAAATTGAAAATTCAGAGACGTTGTTGCCTGAATTTTCAACATTATCAAGGTTTTTTAGTACCGTATGGATCTGAAAATCGAGAATTACTTGAATATTCAAGAAATTAACTGATTTGTCAATGAAGAATTCTGCAGAAATTTCATGTAACTTTATCGTTGTTAAAAATTTCAAGTTTTCTCACAATTTTCTAACAGTGTAAAACTTTTCGGAAATTCACAAAACTTCAGAAAAAATGCAGGACAATAATTGCACTACCATGAAACTTCCTGAGTCAGTCAATAATGATAAAACGCAAAGACGGTATATTATTTCGCGTCATTCCGATCAATAATTTGCCAGAAAAATGAAAAAAACGTGAATTTTGGCCGAAAGAGTCTAATACATCCTTAAATTATCTGTGTCGATTCCGTAATCGGTGAGCAAATTATGAGTTCCGTAATTTTTACTGAACATTTCTCTCCGTGTCTGAATTTCAGTTCAATTACGCAATGAGAGCATTCGAGAAAATTAGGAAAGCTCAGTTTAATTGAAAATTTGAGTAAACATGGAAATTTCAGTCTGATTGCTGATGAGACTATCTGAATTCCCTAGCAATTTCACAGGCATTTTCCCTCTGAATCGAACTCAATGTTATACTTCTTGAGATTCCTATCTCTCTATGAAATTCATGCAAAACTAATTTCTCGGGGGAAAAGTATAATGTCATTTCTAGAAGAGGGAGAATTTTTTTTTCGCCTGAAACCTATTATGAATGGATCGAATATACCTCGAATATACACTTTCTCAACTCGAGAAATTACTTTTATGATATCGTCGTTTCTTCTCTCAACGTTCGAGAGACCTAGACTCTGAGATATTGATTCGCGCTGGAAGCGGAACTTTCTCGTAAAACACTAACCGAGGACAGTTTGGATCAACAGAGACAGGCCATAGCTATTGATCTCTCCGATAGGCATACCGATGATAACTTGTGTATTCAGAATGTATTTGCTTGAATATTGTCGTCAGGAGATATCCGAGAAGAGGCAAACGTCAGATGAAATCAAACCCGAGAGAGAAGCCCCATAAATGACACTATCGCGCAAGTAAAACCGAAGTAAGGGTCCTTGTGGGTTCGCAGAGAGCTACAGCGCGCTTCAGAATTCCGAAAAATAAGAGAGGAAATGAAGTAGATAGAAATGGAAAATGAGGTACTTACATTTGAAATAAGCCAAGAAGCCACCGGCAATTGCTAGGAGGGCAATGGCATTCAGAAGAACCTGAGCGTTTCGGAATTTTATTGTACCTCTGGTGACGTAGTGACTGCTCGGTCGTCTCATGTCTCTGATTATCTTAAACGTAATGAACCAGTGACTATAAAGTAAATTGAAGAAATGGTGGTTTGAGGTAAAAAACTAATTCTCTGATTATTTACAAAATTACGAGAATGTTGGAAAATTATAGGTTTCGAATGAAATATTCGACACTTGGTGATCGTCAATCACCAAGTGTCTTCTCATGTTTCTGATTATCTCAAACGTAATGGAACATTAAATACGAAGTAAATTGCAGAAATACTCATTTGAGCTACAGATTAATTTTCTGATTATTTACAAAATGATAGAAATTTTGAAAATTATAGGTTTAGCGTAAAATATTTTGCTACATCATTTGAAATAACCCACGAAGCCATCGACAATTGCAAGTAGAACAATAGCGTTTCGAAAACCTGTTCTAAACGTAACTGAACATTGCAATTAAAAAAATGAACAAATGGTGGTTTTAAAGCATTTAAAAAATGCATAAATAGTGGTTTATTCGACACTTGGTGATGATCAACGTGCCACTTATTGTGACAATTAAATTCAACTGCAATTTAACTCAGTCTGTCTGAGGAAAAAGCTACTGAGATGCTAAGGTTTCTGCCAGCCCCCCAGTTAGTTAATTGAATCGTTCGGAATGGTTGCCTCGGACTCTGCGCCAAACGACCGTTGTAGAAACATTTTGGCCCTCGGAAAGTGTGTGTGTACTTCGCTCAATGTGAAACTTCTTACCCTGTGATGTAACGACATGTTGCTGCCACTGTGAAACCTCACGATTGTCTGCAAGCTCGCTGGGGTACTCATTGACTTTGTGATTGGACTGCCTGGTGGATTCTCAGACTCGGGGATCAAGGCTCTTCCTGATGGGCAAATTTCATTTCGTCATTTTGTCATTGGCATTATTTATTTCCAGTCTCGGAAAGGGTGAAAATGGCAGAAGGCCATTCACATGAGACGAATTACTCTCTATTTTATCATTTTTTTAATTTCAACATTCTTGTGGGTCATTCTGCACTGTTAAAGGTTTTGTACCACTGGAATTTCAAGGAATTTCGCCATTGAAAATTCAGAATTTCGTGGGAAAATCAAAGAGAACTGTAAATTTTAATTCCATTTTTCCCTGGAAATAAATAGATGGAAAATAGAGGGAAAATATGAGATTTCAGATTTCACTGAAACTTCAATGTAATTCGGCACTGAATATTCATATTGAATTGGAATTTCAAATGAATTACGGAATTCTCGTCTGTATGCTGCTTAAAACTCTGGAATTTTACTGAATTTTCAGTGAAACCTGAAATTTCATTTTTTCTCTAACAGCGTGCCATCACAAATCTTGCGAATAACTCTAAATTATAAATGTGCATTTATTACTGTTTTCATATTCAACAGTTTACTTTGCACAACTAAAAATCAAGAATAACATTTATCCAAAGACGTCTTCTTTAAACATTCACATTGATTAGTCTCAGAAATGAGTCGAAAGTCTTCAAAACTCTGTCTTCAAAACGAGAATTAATAAGCAAAAATATCAGTAGAAGCCTCAAATGATGGCCAACAAACCTGGAACTCTTCCATTGATATGCTTATGCGGTAAGAGTGGTGCCTCCATAGTCTTGCTCGTATAACTCGGTGAACTAGTCTGACTGAAGCTGTCCGATGAAACATTGCTGTCCTGCCTGACACTGGCCGGTTTATTCTGCACGGGACTCTGGCAAATGGCACTCAAAGGTGGCGGTAGATTAGTCTGCGTTGCTTTAGGAAGTTTTTCCAGTCTCTCAACGCCTCTGTCCTTTCTCAAATTATTCTGCAAAATATTTCTAGCCCTTTCCATATCCACATTGTACTTGGCTTTTGTTGGCTGCTGCTCACTCTGCAAACGCTTCTCAAGATTTCTCGACGCTGCCTGCAACGCCTCAAACTTGGATCTCTTCTCCGCCTCGTGGCGATCCTCAGTATCGCTTTCAAACTTGCTACGCTGGAGTCTGTAGAAAGCGAAACATGAATTGTGTGGACTGAATCCTTCGGGTGGTTGAAAGTTCGGAGTGGGGGTTTGTTCAAAGGAGAGTTTGCGGGGATTAGGTAACTATGGTAGACCAATTATTTCCAACGGGGGCGTCCTTTGTCTCCTGTGCATAGCCTTCATTCTCAATACTGCATATTGTGTACGAGTAAACGGTAAATAAAGGACAACACAATGCCGTCGATAAATAAAAGTTGACAATTTTCAATTTTTCATTAGTTTGTTCAAAGGGTTCCGAGCGAATGATTTTCGTTTTCCCCTGGAATCAAAGTTATCTGGGGAAAAATAAAAATCTCGGAGCTTAAACTTCATAACAGAATGTTTCGCAGAATTCTTAAAACGGGTTTTTATAGATGCAAGCACACTTTTCTGTCTAGAGGATGAATTTCAAATTTTCTTTGATAGGGAATCTAAAGAATAGTTTTGAAACTGTAGTTATTCAATCTTGTAGTCGAAAAATATTTCAATTTTTTGGCCGAAATTTCCGCTACACTTGTTGGAGGTTTTTATGAATTGGCAGTTCCACTGGAAGTTCAAAGGATTTTGTCATTGAAAAGGCACGATTTGATTAGAAAACCGATGGAAACTCTAAATTTATAGTTAATTAAATTCATATTAAATCTATGTTGTTGTTCATTTCCATGTTGATTTTAAATTATGTAAGATCATGGGAAATTGGAAAATCAGTACACTATACTATACTCAGGCTTTTGACTATAATTTGTCAAGGGCCTGAGGAAGCTTAAATATTAAGAGAAACGTCGCAAATTGATAATGAATTAGTATAGTGTACTGATTTTCCAATTTCCCATGATCTTACATAATTCATATTAAAATTATATTACATATTAAATTTATATTTCCAGTACACTTGTGGGAGATTTTTATGAAGTGTCAGTTCCACTGAAATTTCAAGGGATTTCGTCATTGAAAATGCACGATTCGGTTAGAAAACCAATGGAAACTCCAAATTTAAGTATTCCCTGGGTGGTAGAAAATTCCGAGTAGGGGTTTGTTCAAGGGGAATTTGTGGGGATTAGATACCTGTGGTAGGCAAATTATTTTCAGCAGGCCCATGCTTTGTATCTTATGTATGGCCTCTATTCTCAATGCTGTACGCTGCCTGCGAATGAAGGACAACACAATGCCGTCGAAAAATAAAAGTTGGCAATTTTCAGTGTTTTATTAGCTTGTTCAAAGGATTCCGAGCGAATGATTTTCGTTCTCCCCTGGAATCAAAGTTATCTGGGGCAAAATAAAAAGCTCAGAGCTTAAAACTTCGTAATAGAATGTCTCGCAGAATCGTTAAAATAGTTTTTTATCGATGCAAGCATACCCAGAGGGGCAATATCTCCCCTTACTGAACTGGCAAAATCTGGAGTAACACCTGGCAACTTTCTCAACAATTTACGCGCGTCCTTAATTCCTGTAAGATCGAAGAAACTGCGGGAATAGGGAGGAAACTTGTCCCGGCACGGAGGCCCTAATCTTCTGAGTGGCGCAGATTTAATGTCGTTCTGTGTTTCACATGGGTTTAACTGAGTCATCGGGAACTATTCGAGAACACGGGAGTGAATGTTCTTGGGAATTGAAAGGATCTCCGAGACTGTAATTATCGGGGAGGTATCACCCAACAACAGATGCAGGAAAATGAATTGCTTCTCTGTTTAGACGACGACATGAATTTAAATTTATTTTTGAGGGGAACCGTAAGAATAATTCTAGAATTATCATAAGTTATTCAATCCCTCACGTGAGGAATAGTGTTAAATTATCTGGCTAAAATTTTCAGTGCCGATATTGAAAATTTTTATCAACTCACGGTCCCATTGAAATTTCAAGGAATTTTTTAATTAAAAATTCACAATTTAAGGAAAAAATTAAAGAAATCTCTGAGTAGCAGTTCAGTCATTCCATAAACATCAGGAAAAATTGAATTTAAAAAAAATAAAAAATGCCAAAATCTTGAATAACTAAAAATTGAAGATGTTCAGTGGAATTTCGATTGAAAAGTATCCAAAAATTCAAACTGAGAGAAAATAAATTGTCATTTCAAATCCCATGAGCCCCCCCCCCCCCCCCCCCCCCCCCCC
>NW_021680729.1:259742-292833 GCF_001412515.2 Diachasma alloeum
CCAAAAATCAAATTGAATACAGTTGTCGGGAAAATTATTCCTAAACAGTTCTTAAAATTTTAATTATTTTCTGGCAATAAAAGCTGATGACGCAAGAAGGGACTCATTCAGACCTTGAATTTTTCGTGGAAACATCCCTCCCCCTCTTCTGACTACCGCATTCTCCCCCGGTGTGATCGACACTCCTGACAATTTCCTCATGCAGCCTCTTCTCAAGATCTCGAGCGGCCTTTTGAAGCTCCTCGAAGCTAGACTTGAAGGCTCCCTCGTGACTGCCATCAAAGTTTTCGACACCGTCATCAAACTTTCGAGTGGTGTATTGGTGCTCAGCACTTTCATCCGGCTTCGAGAGAGATTCAAAATTGTTCGGTAGTCTCAATGTCCCCAAATCAATGAGTTTGCCATCACCATCACCACTGCCGCGTCTCCATGCTGTACTTTCGATCGAGTCGGGCTTAATGAGACCATCGAGACTGTTCTTGCGGTCGTCCGGTCTTCCATTTGGAGTTATAAAAATTGGACGCTCGTGCAGTTTTCTTGCTGGTATCGGTGGCGGAGTCCTGGTGACTGTCACCTGTGCAATTTGATGATCATAAAATATGAAAAGTAATTAATAAATGCACGAAGCTCGAACAGCGGCTCTCGCTCCCAATAATCAATCACCGATTTCGGTTTAGTTTTTCAACTCAACGGCTCCGATGTACGAGGCGTGCATCCGTGTACATGAGCCTCGTGTTCGACCCCGTCGCTCTCTGTAGTCGTGTCGTGAGGGTTTGTGTGTGTAGGTGAGGTATATATATCGTATATGTGTCGAGGTGTCTCCGGGTAAAGCTCCGAGCTTCTCGGACCCGGTGGATGCGAATAGTTTTATCTTTTTTTTGCCCGATCAGACCTGAGTCTATTCATTTGCCGAATCTGCAACGAAACGCTCTCATTATTCTCTTCAAAGAATTCTTGCACAAAATCCATGAAAATGTGATTTTCGTAAAATAAGAGAACTATGTATTTGAAATACATAAATTGTTGTTTCAAATTTATTAAAAATTTTATTTGAAATAAATAAACTGTTTGTTAAATATCATTAAATTCTTTTTCTTGAAACAAGTAGACAAGTGTATTCATTTGTAACAAAAATATTCCTGAAATGAGTAAAAAAAATTTAAGAGTTATTTTTATTTGAATACGAAAAAAAAATTTTTCCTGGTATATTTCGTTCTTAAGTCGCGTTGACAGAAAAGGTTTACTGTACGAGTCTTTCTTGGATCTATGCTGTTCTGCTTTAATGAGTTTTTTCTGAAGAAGCGCAATCAATGCGACTTATGACGAGATGTTGATGAATACCCTTGAATCTAAAAGGAAAGGACGGTCTTCTACGGAGATCTTTAGAAGTTTAGCGATTTTACGCGGAAATAGAACATTTCTCCTGGACTCAAGAATCTTTCAATGAATTGTAAGAGATGCGGCACGTAGCAGCCACGCACATTCCTTAGAAGCATTTCCTAGAATCACGCTATCTTCCTTCAGCTGTGAGAAGTTTATGGAACAGCAATTTCTGGTTCACTTCAAATGCGCTTTACGGTGAGTTTTTTTTTATGAATATCTTTACATCAGAAGGAAAACGACATATCATTCTTCCTACTTCATTACTGAATGTCAAAGTCATTTCTCCGCGTATGAAAAAATTTAATAGAAAAACCTAGAGAATTCGCTGGAAAATTCTATTAGATTTCTATAGAATTTCCGTGGCTCAAATTTTCCAAGCTTTTTCGTGTGATTTTTCTTACGAAAAGAAAAGAAAAATAGAATGGAAAAACTTGGAGAATTTTGGCTGAGAAAATTCTGTAGAAAATATTACAGTGAAATAAGTTGTATAGAAAAATCTAATTCTACAGACTTTTTCGGCAAAATATTTTCTATTAAACATTTCAATAGAATCGGCCAAAAACTAACAGAAAATTCAATAGAAATCCAATAGAATTATCCAGCGAATTCGCTAGGTTTTTTGTTAAATTTTTTCATGCATGTCCTTCTGTGGATTAATCTTAAAATCCTGTTTCAAAGCAGTAGATGCGCAATTCACCGGTGAATTAAACAATCTTTGAATAGTTCTCCTCTCTGCTACACGAACTGAAATTTTTGATAAAAATTATCCTACCGTTCTATAAATGTCTATCATGAGTCATCGTTTCCTCATTTCTATCCCGAAATTTAGTAAAAATTAATATATGATGATCAAATTTTATTCTACGTTAGAGATATTTTATCCTGATAAAAATAAAAATTACCGCGCCTGGAATGGTAAAATTTATTATGCGTCAGGATAAAAGTTCTCTAACGTAGAATAAAATTTGATCATCATATATTAATTTTTACTAAATTTCGGGATAGAAATGAGGAAACGATGACTCATGATACACTTTTATAGAACGACAGGATAATTTTTATAAAAAATTTCTCTCCGTGTAGCAAGTTGTAGCACTAAAAATAAAAATTCATAGCTAAATAAAAGAAAATCCGACAGTACCAGCAGTTTTTTAGCGAGGGACTAGGTAATGCGAAGGAAACTCTCTCATTACGTTATCGCACTGGTGCAACGTAAGAGGTATGGCGCAGGCTGGGAGCTTTCTGTCTAATTTACCGGGGTATTCATCACTGCCGCCAGCTTCCGAAAAGTATCAGTGCTCTGCACGTGAATAAACAACCGAGCATTGAGCTCAACCGATGCACCGGCAAAAAACAATCTCAGCTGATGGACGATTTAGTGAAATGATGAATTCGACGATTCCGGTCGAAGTAACTCAGGAATGACTACTGCGACTACCGGGGCGGAACTGAGCTTTCGCTTGATGCGACACAGCTGGCAATGCATGGTTATATCGAAATTTAGGGGAATAAAGTGCGCAACGTACCGCCGGGGTCTCGGAATGACGCCGTGGTAACGGTGGATGTCGTCTATTTCCACTTGACGGCAGAAAGCTCTCGCTGGCCGGAAGTGCCACGCTGTTTGTCCTACACGATCTGCAGACAACACGAAAATTAGACGTGACAGACAAAATAATCATTATTATTCCACGAGAATTTCAATCATTTTATCGTTATTTTTTCCATTTAAGTTTAAGTTTAAGATTCAAAACTTTAGACTGGTAGAAATTTCTTGAAATTTCAGTCACAGGGGCATCTGAATTCTCGATATTGTGAGTTTGAATTCAATTTTAAATGGAGACATTCATAAAATTTCGCATTCATGTTGGAAACTCAAGAAAATTGAGGTTTCATGTTAAACAGTCATTGATTTTTCAATGAAAGCTTGAATTTTAAAGCTCATTATGAAAATTGAATTACATAGAATTAAATTTTTGAGTAGATTGAGAACTCAGAACAATTGTTGCCTGAATTTTCAAAACTTTCAATGTTTTTCAGTGCCGTATCATCCAGGAATTTCATGTAACTTTGTTGTTGTCAAAAATTTCAAGCTTTTTCACTTGAAATTTGAAGAGTAATTTTCTGAGAGTGCCGGAAAAATTACGTCACAAAACGTAAAAGCGATATGAAATTCTCTGTAGGAAATTTTCACGTCAAATAGCAAAAAAATAAATTTCCCTCTTGAATTCTGGAAATTTTATGAATCGCAACGTAATTTTGACGTGACAGCAATAAACATTCATGCGGTGAACAGTGATTTCACACCTACGTTGACTTCATTTATTGTTACGTGATTTCCATGGTAATTTTTTCCCAATTTTTCCCTCTCTGTACCTTCGACTGATTGTATATAAAATAGAAAGACCGATAAATAAATTACAAAATAATTCTTATTCTCCAATTTTTTCACAGCCTTTGCCTGTAGCAAAGTGCGTTTTAGACCTGAAAAGATTGTACTGTCGGATTCCCTCTTCGAGTATGAGATGATATTAAAGGGGGTGGCCGCCTGTATGTGGGTGGATATATGCGTAGGCTCTCAACTGCGCGTTACCTACCAGTCTGATGCTCGGAGAAAAAAGTATGGGAAGAATCTTAGTGCTTCACGGAGGACAAAATCTAATGAAAATTGCATGTCAACGTAATGTTGAGGCGAAATGCTTTTTTGGGAGTTTTTTCGTGAACTTCAGGGAATTTCTATGTCAAACTGCGGAAAAATGGCCAGACGAAAGATGAGTTTTTCTC
Source organism: Diachasma alloeum (assembly GCF_001412515.2). NCBI lineage: Eukaryota > Metazoa > Arthropoda > Insecta > Hymenoptera > Braconidae > Diachasma > Diachasma alloeum. Next base: position 263,907 of record NW_021680729.1, read on the forward strand.
CTTAATTCTGGAATTTGAATGGGGGAGAAGGAATAACGAGGAAATTCTTGACTTATTCTCGTCTTTTTAGGTCTTTTGTCGGGTACTTAAGTGTACATCTACAAACACTGCCAATGCAATTAAAATATTTGATGAGAGAGAAAATTGTCCGACGAAAGATGAATTTTTCTCCTTAATTCTGGAATTTTAATGGTGGGGGAGGAAGAACGAGAAAATTCTTGACTTATTCGTCTTTTTGGGACTTTTTTCGGCCATTCAAGTGCACATCTGCAAGCACTGTCAATCCAATTAACATATTTGATGAGAGAGAAAATCGTCCGACGAAAGATGAATTTTTCTCCTTAATTCTGGAGTTTTTATGGATGGGAAGAATTAACGAGGAAATTTTTGACTCCTTATTCTCGTCTTTTTGGGACCTTTTTCGGACATTCAAGTGTACATCTGCAAGCACTGCCAATCCAATTAACATATTTGATGGGAAAGAAAATTGTCAGACGAAAGATGAATTTTTCTCCTTAATTCTGGGGTTTTAATGGATGGGAAGAATTAACGAGGAAATTTTTGACTCCTTATTCTCGTCTTTTTGGGACCTTTTTCGGATATTCAAGTGTACATCTGCAAGCACTGCCAATCCAATTAACATATTTGATTGGAGAGAAAATTGCCAGACCAAAATTGAATTTTTCTTCTTAATTCTGGAATTTTAATGGAGGGGAAGGAATAACGAGGAAATTCTTGACTTGTTCTCGTCTTTTTCGGACTTTTTTTGGCCATTGAAGTCTAAATCTGCAAGCACTGTCAATCCAATTAAATAATTTGATGGGAAAGAAAATTGTCAGACGAAAGATGAATTTTTCTCCTTAATTCTGGGGTTTTAATGGAGGGGAAGGAATAACGAGGAAATTCTTGACTTATTCTCGTCTTTTTCGGACTTTTGTTGCCCATTGAAGTCTAAATCTGCAAGCACTGTCAATCCAATTAAATAATTTGATGGGAAAGAAAAGTGTCAGACGAAAGATGAATTTTTCTCCTTAATTCTGGGGTTTTAATGGATGGGAAGAATTAACGAGAAAATTTTTGACTCCTTATTCTCGTCTTTTTGGGACCTTTTTCGGACATTCAAGTGTACATCTGCAAGCACTGCCAATCCAATTCACATATTTGATTGGAGAGAATATTGCCAAACAAAAATTGAATTTTTCTCCTTAATTCTGGAATTTTAATGGAGAGGAAGAAGAACGAGGAAATTCTTGACTTATTCTCGTCTTTTTGGGACTTTTTTGGCCACTTAAGTGTACATCTGCAAGCACTGCCAATCCAATTAACATATTTGATGGGAGAGCCACGGACTCCAGGGGGTAATTACCGTCCACTCGTTGAGCGAGAGTAGTTGCTCTCGTATTGCATGGCAGAACAGGGGATGAAAATTAAGTGCGACGGGTCGTTTAGGGTGAATTAACCGGGAGAGGAAAGCGTCCCCGAAAATGCTCAATAAACATTATTCAATTTTGCGTCTCGTTACATTCTCAGTAATCAATTTAAAGAGGAACTTCGGGGGTGAGAGGTTCTCTGTGATTATAAACACGATAATGAATGTTTTGAAGAACTTCTGCGGAGACGTTAATTATGTAACTGACTCTTGCACTTGTGAACGACTCATGCCATGAGTTTGAATCAAATTATTTCCCTTTTTAATTTAGAACTGGAGCAACATTTTTCAATTCCTCAATTTTTTAGTTTTCAGAAAATTGAAAATGTTACATTTTTTAGAATAATGAAGGAATTAATGCAATTGATATTTTTCGACGGAGTTCACTCGATTATTATCGTAATAATTACTCAATTTACCTGGGCTGACTATTCCTCTCCCCCTCCATGTTTCTGCTCTCGGCTCTTGACATTTCGGCAGCTGTAATCATAAAGCAATACCTGCGTTTGAAAAAAAATGATTAAATGCAGTCGGTGAATTGGCGAATAATTAAAGAAAAACTGATGCATACGTGAATACGGGCAGGTTATAGACATTAAATTTTCGGGCTTTTTGGGCCATAATGGGTTAACATAACACAAAAAATCCAAAACTTAAATTTGAATGCTTCCATTCGGAAATAATATTCAATATTTTCCGCAATATTTGTTCTTCAATTTAACATCAAATGTGATAACTTGAGGGAAATTCGCAGTAAATAAAATAATTTCTGTCAACATTTTATTCGTAATAACGCCATGACAATAAAATACGCCGGATTTGCAGGAGCCCTGGGGCTCAGTGTCTCGGTAGACGTGCCTCTGATTAATTACGTAGGATCCGTCATCTGGGATTTAGAATTTATTTTGCAATGGCTTGATATAACACAGAACATCCAAAACCTGAATTTCAATATTTTCCGCAATATTCTCCCTTCAATTCAACTTCAAATGTGATTATTCCGGGGGAATCTCGATATATCTCTTGTAAATGATACCTATAATTTAGAGATAATCACCGGAGATATATTTTTTCCACACGGACAGAAATTTTTGATAACAATGATCCTACCGTTCTATAAAAGTGTATCATGAGTCATCGTTTCCTCATTTCTATCCCGAAATTCAGTAAAAAATAATATATAATGATCAAAATTTATTCTACGTTAGAGAAATTTTATCCTGATAAAAATAAAAATTACCGTGCTGGTAGAGTAAAAATTACTGTACCGATAGGGTAAAATTTACCAACCGTTCTAGAATTTTCGTGGTTATCTACATAAAAATTATTGGACTGGAAGGGTAAAATTTATTATGCGTCAGGATAAAATTTCTCAAACGTAGACTAAAATTTGATCATCATATATTAATTTTTACTGAATTTCGGGATAGAAATGAGGGAACGATGACTCATTATACACTTTTTATAGAACGGTAGAACGGTAGGATAATTTTTATCAAAAATTTCTCTCCGTGCACCCAAGATTTGAGAGAATGAAATATTTTCTGTCATTTCAGAAAAATCAACGGACACTATATAATACGCTTTTGTCCATCATATTATTCATGATAGCATCATAAAAATAAAATACACCGGATTTGCAAGAGCCCTGGGGCTCAGTGTCTGGGTAGACATATCTCTGATTAATTACGTAGGATCCGTCATCTGGGATTTAGACGTTTTTCGTGCGCGGCAATTTATCACAAATGTGTATAAATACACATGAAGGGAGACGATAGAGACAGGAATAATCTGAGTATAAAGACGAGCACCTGTGAGAGGAGGTTACTCCCTCCCGAGATATTTCTCCGCTAAAGTTTTGTTTATATCACTGGATTTTAACTCCAAGGTCATGTTACCCCCACTCCAGTGGCTTCTTTCCATTCCTATCTCTCCCTCCATCATTCCAGAACAACAGAAAGTTTCTAGACGACTGATTAAACTCGATCACGAAAAACTTCTCGACTGGAATAAAATTTCTGGGGAATGATTCAAACGACAATCGCTGGTTGCGCCTAGTGCAAATAAATTCTCGTTTTGAAATTGCTTCTTTATAAGTTGGAATGAACTCTAATTGAATTAGTGATGAAATTCTAGGGAAGAATGAAATTATTCGGCTCCACGGGATTGAGTTTCTTGCTGAATGCGGATTCAGTATATCCTTTTTATGAAGAAAATTATTATCTTGGATTTAGAATGTTGTTCTTGTGGAAGAATCGCAGACTAGGGATAGGAGAAGTAATTCCATCAATATTATTCTTAAAAAGATCTTCGAAAATTGCGCAGTGAAAAAGTTCCTGCGAAATATTCGGTTGACATTTTCTACTTCTGGGCATCGCGTGATTTTTATTGATTTTATTCATTTGAAGAATTGAATTCATTCAATTTAGGGAGAAAAAATGATGAATTTTTTAATTCAATGGAATTCCGAATATTTGAACAGCAGAAAAACGAGAATTCGCCACTTACATGAATTTTCAATCAGAACATAAATATTCATGACGAAATTGCGTGATGACGTTTCAGTTAATTGACACTTCAAGAATACATTTACCTGAACTTTCTCAATTTCAATTAATTTTCATAGGATAATTGAACTACAATTTACAGCTTTCACTGAGATTTTTATAAAATTCTGATTTTGTAATCTTGAAATTCTTTGAAACGTCACTGGAAATTTTATTTTCATGTCAATGTTTATTTTCCTCAATCACACCAAGAAAAAAATCCCAAAATATAAAAAATCAATTTACAAAAAATGTGCAAACATCCTAAAACCCAATCCCTCCTATAACCGATTTTCAATCAATTGAAACATGAAGAATACATTTTCCTGAACTTTCTCAATTTCAATTAATTTCCATATAATAATTGAACTAAAATTTACTTTCCTTGAAATTTTTCATAAAATCCTGATTTTGAAATAATCATGAAATTCCTTGAAATGTCACTGTAAATTCTATTTTCACGTCAATGTTTGTTTTCCTCCATCACACTAAGAAAAAAATCCCGAAATAAAAAAAATAAATTTACGAAAAATGTGTGAACATCCTAAAACAGTACTTCTCACGAACAATTTCCTCCTCCTAAACTCACCCGTGATCATAAACTGCAACATTCAGTATGCCACGTGGAGAGAACTACCCGATATACTCATGAGAGCCCGGCAGAGTCCAGTGTCACGTCCCTAGGGTTTGCAACGTCAAAGCCCACGTCCATATACCGTGGAAACTCGAGCACTATCGCTAGAAATTACGTTCACAGAATCCATAGTGCATTGTGTACGGTCCATAATCACAACCGAAGATGATTGAACCAACTAGTTGCCATGTAGCAAGTCCCTCTGAGGCTTGTCATGAATCAATTCGATCCAAATATATGCTTTCAGCTTTGCTGCTGGTATGAGATGAATGATCAGGTGATTCCATGGGGTATTGGGGATTGGGATGTAGTCATTAGGCAAAGGCATCAATAGGGAAAATCAAATTCAGTGGTTTCAGTAGTAGAGTCTGTATAGTCAGACGTAAGGAGAACTATCACACGGAGAGAACTGCACGGAGAAAAAAATTCACTCACGTAATTTTTCACAGGAGATTCCGATAAAAATTACGGAACGCTCCGGAAAAATTCCGTGACAGTTCCCTAAAATTTCCTACAACCACATTTCGCTCCGGAATTACGGAACAGATACTTAATTTTTATTGAATATTTCTCCCCGTGAAAAGCTGCCAAACAAGCAACCTCGATTTCCAGTACTTTTTCACCTTAAATAGGAGAAAAAGTGCGAGATTAGTAGTGAATGTCACTCCATTGGCACGGGGAATTTTCCTGAACGTGAAGGTGATTTGTAAACAACTCTAATTACCCATGCATGGCTAATTAATTTTCCCCTTACGTTTCATCAAACATTTGACTCAACGTAACTGGTGGTAATTTTATTTGACAATTGCTACCAGTGGTTCAGTTGAATATAATGGTTTATTTACACTCAATAAACTCTATTCAAATGAACCTTAAGGATGTACTACACCCTTTCGACCACAATTCAGGTTTTTTCATTTTTCTGGCAAATTATTGATCGGATTGACGCGAAATAATATTTTGCGCTTTGTTATGATTAACTAACTCACGAAGTTTCATGGTAGTGCAATCCTTTTCCTGCATTTTTTTCTAAAGTTTTGTGAATTTCCGAAGGGTTTAGAAAAAACGCAGGAAAATGATTGCACGATCATGAAATTTCGTGAGCTATTAAGCAATGATAAAACGCAAAAATGGTACATTTTTTCACGTCCATCCGATCAGCAATTTACGAGAAAAATTAAAAAAATGTGAATTTTGGCGAAAAGGGTGTAATATATCTTTGAGGATTCATTTCATATGATCACAACGGTTTCATTAAAATAAATATATGAATTCATCAAGTTCATAAAAATAATGTATAAATAATGACCACAAAATGCACATGGAAAACCCCAAGCTTTTCATTTTCGACAATAATTCGCAATTTTTTCGATAATTTGATCGGAAATTCCATTCAAAAGTCACCAACTTGATTGAAGATAGACATGTGAATATCAACGACAACAGAGAGCTCTAATTACCCATGCACTGCTAATTAATTCCCCCTCGCTTTTAGTCAAACATTTCACTCGTTTAGTTATGCATCCACATCTCCCCGAAAAACAAAGGAGAAGGCGAGGAAAACGTTCAGTCCAGTTTGTGGCTGAACCATTAGGGGAAAAAAATACTCAACACACTGGACAATGGGAAGCCACAAGCATTGTGTTACCGTTCACGACGAATTGAATTAATTTGCCGGCTGCCTCCGGCACACACGACCACGAATTTAATGAATTTTCATCGCTCGCTCCTTCACTTTTCGCGCGCTATGAACCAGAAGGCAAGACTTCTCACTCCACTCCATTATCCTTGTCTTGTTCCACTTGCCTTCGACGGAAAAAAATACGCTTTTTTTTATAGGCAATCTTTTTTATTGATTATATAGTTGCTACGAGGGAGGGAGGGGCCATCGTGACAGCTGAGTGCGATCTTATCTCTGTTTCAACCGGGAAAATGGGAAGCGTCCATTAAGTTTCACGTGAGTGTCCTTCAGGCACTTTAGATGACATCAACGATGTTCTATTTTTTTGCGGAGGGAGGCAATAAACGATAATTTCAATTGTTTCTGTCGAACATCATGTATGAATCTCCCACTGGGTTCGGAGATCAATTGAATTAAATTACAATAGACAACAATAATTAAATCTTAATGGTTTAAAAATTAAATAAAAAAGATTTAAAAAATTGATTAAAGTTTTCATAATTTCAAGCTGTCATTTGATTGAATGCAGTAGCTGAATTGTTCCTTGGAAATTAATAGAAATGAAAACATTGGGAAATTTATTTTTCAATTTTTAATCAATTGAAAAATCAAGTGCGTTGAGAAATTCTCGTCTCCCGCTGCTCAAAAATTCGGAGTTTCATTTAATTTTCAGGGAAACACTAAATTTTATGACTTTTTCTGTAACAGTGGATCATAAATCATCGTTTCCTCATTTCTATCCCGAAATTTAGGAAAAAATTGTTATATGATTATCAAATTTTATTCCAAGTTAGGGAAATTTTATTCTGACGCATAATAATTTTTATCTAGACAACAACGAAAATTCTAGAACGTCGAATAAAATTTCTCTAGCGTCGAATAAAAATAGATCACGATCTATTAATTTTAACTAAATTTCGGGATAGAAATGAGCAAACGATGACTCTGGATACACTTTTATAGAACCGTAGGATAATTTTTATCAAAAATTTCTCTCCGCGTATGGAAGCGCATCGGATGACACCAGTAATAAATCTAGGAATGAGTACAACGAATTGGCAGTTGAGTCAATATTACCCCCTCCCGCCCCCATTTTTTATCGTAACGATTTTAGAGTTGAACAGCTTGGTTGCCTTCATGTTCCACTTATGGAAGAATAATGGTAGAATGATAAATCGTTTTTGCACCGGGAAAAATGAGAGCCAGTATAAACTACAAAATGCCCTTCGTATCCCCATCGCTCTTAGCTTTGATGTAGTCGTTTCCACTGTCAGTTATTCTCGTTTTCTCTTCTATTCTTGCTCCCACTCCGCGCCTTCCTCACTCGTTTATAAGATGAGAAACTTTCAGAGAAAACAGAATTATTCCCTCTCGTGTTGGACGAGGGAGCGCAGGGGTTGAGGTGTTTTTCTTCCGCATGATGCAACAAAAGCGTTTAAGACACCACGCTAAAAGGATTTCAATGGCGTTTAGATAAATGGAGGCTGTGATAACCGGCCCAGTTCCATTTCCGGGATTTTTGATGGAATCCAGGGACAGTTAACGGGGGATGCCGGATGAACGAGGTTGGAATTCTTTTCAGAGACTCTTGATGGATGTCCGGCGACAAAGAGTCAGGGGGAACAGCTGGGATTCTCAGCAATAATAATAATAATAACAATAATAATAGCTCATCTGTGAAATGGTTATTTTGGGAATTGATATCCCCATCTATTGATCTGAAATTTCGTCTAGGTTTACTCAAAGGAAAAAAATATTGTGGACATGACACCGACGCAGATTGTAAACGTTGCAGCATCCATTTTTGAACTGTTTTCAATCTGCAGAATAAAAATGTTGACACTGTTAAAAAATTTCTTGTTTTAACATTGTCCAGTGGGGTCTAGCAGCCCAAAAAAACATTCATATCTTGTCTGACATCTCTGCTACAAACTCTGGTTTTCAACTCGGGCTTTCAATTAAAACCCTGATGAATATAATTTTGATTCAAACAAAGTTTATTCAATTCAAATAAACCATTGCTCTGGATATATTCAGTAGAATACTCTCAATTAAAATATAATTCTCATGTCCCATGAATAATCAAATAATGTCCCATAACTCCATTGACTTCCCCACTTCATTCCTCCAACGTCAATTGAGTGGGGGTACTGAGCATTGTAAACAGAGCCATTGAAAATGTTCCTGACATCTCTCGCAGCAGCGAATCAACCCTTCATCCCACAATCAATTCGCGCGTTACAGAAATAAAAAAAAAGTGAGTGAAAAAAATTGAACGAGAAGAATTGTCATTGCGAATTCATCAAAAGGCATTTCTCACTGTCGGGGTGATTGAAATTTTTCCCACTCTGAATGCAAAAAAATGGGTTGGGGAGAATAAATAAAATTGAAAAGCTAGCTGCGAGAGTAAAAATAGAGGCACCGGGGAAAAAGCTGGATCCTGACGATTTAGGATGGACGACAGGTCCCTGGGGACAGTTGTAAATCATGCGAAAATTCAAAGCCACATAAATCAATGCCCCGGGCTATGGTCTGTTTATCCTCGCTGCATAGAGAGACTTCATAAACTCTTGCGCTGCATATTTCATTTTAAACATTCGCGTGGTATTTTCAACATCGTTCGTTCAATCGCTCTGTGTAGGAATAGGGGTGAAATTGAAATTAGCAAGTGGGCAATCGCTTTGCGATGTTTTTTCCATTTTGTGTGCATTCTTTGGTAGAGGAACTCTGGAAAAACGGATTGAATATCTTGTTTTGCATAATAATTTGGGGCATTCATACGTGCACCACGGGATTAATCGATTGGAAATAAAAATTTGAGGAATTTCAATATTTGAATGAAGAGGGGAAAACTATTTTCACAGTGAAGAAACGCGTGTGAAATCCTTATGAATTTATAATTGTAATTGTTTAAACAGTTGAAATTCTTTTCTCTTTGGAATTAAATCGATTTCTGATTTTTAATTAGTTTCAGGGTAGAAAAATGTTTGTTCATGAATTATTTCTCAAATAAGTAGACTTCCTTTTAACAATATAATAATTGCAAGTTAATATTAAAATAATTGCACATTTTGATTAGAATCTAGACTAACCTAGGACCAACAGAGGTTAAATGGAAGTTTAAGGAAATGTTGAGTTTCAATAAAGAAATTTATGAGTAATGTAAACTATTGATAAATTTCAGTTGAAGTTGTCCACACACTTGTGAGAAATTTTTATCCCGCGGCAATTTCACTGAAAGTGAATTTCAAAATTCACAATTATTAGATGAAAAAATGAATGGAAACTATAAATTCGATTTAATTATTCTCTGGAAATTAATAGAAAGCCGGAAAACTTTGATGAATATAATTTTAAATTTTTAATCAATTGAAAAATCAAATAAGTTGAGAAAGTTTCGTTTCCGACTGCTCAAAGTTGTGAAATCCATTTTAATTTTTGGTAAAAATTGGAATTTCATGATTTTTTCACCTAAATCTAATTAAATATAATGCAATTATAATTTTCCCTCCAGGAGTGCAGTTGAATGCTTGAAGAAACCATATCCGTGGAATAACGTATCCCTCCGCTGATATTATCCTCCAGAAAGACATCAAACTTTGATTCAATTCGGATTACACAGCGAGTGAAGAAAAAAAACATTTGTCATGATTGAACCCAGCATCTGATTGAAATTTCCGAGAGGAGCCCGCATATCGTTGCAATCCACTCAGCTGGGTTGAAGTAAAAAGCGAGGCAGGCGCAAAGAGAAGTACAAGAATAGTAGAGAGCAGCCCTGCTCCTTGATTCCTTCATCCACTCCGGATGCGCCCTCCAGCATCTCTCGGATCGAGTCCCTCACGGTCGCTCTTGCGGAAGAACAGGGAGTAGATCAGAAAGGGAGAAAAACCCGGAAAGTAAAGACCAGAACTACGTCGGACAGCCGACAAACGCGGGCGACAAAGAGCCTGCGAACCCGTTCTTTTTCGCCTTGTCCAACTTTCAAAGAACTTTATCCGCGACTGGTGTGCATCGGGAACTACCTCTGTACATGCTCGTCTCTACCAGAATCTCCTATCCTCTTCACTGATAGAATGATTCATTTATTCCAAACGAGATTCGTTAACTATTAACGAGTGGTAGAATTGAATATGACCAAATGAATATTCGTTAATAGTTAACGAATGGTTCACTTGAATGGCGAAAGTCAAGTCAAACAAGGCTCCTCAAATATACATTCGTTAACTATTAACGAATGAACATTTGGTGGGACCGAATAGACCCTAACCTCCAACCAAAATCCATTCGTTAACAATAACTAATCCGTTCTATCAGTGTTCTCATCCTCTTGGCATACCTCACTTTTGAGTTTGCCACACGTCACTGGGAGATTTTTTTTCCCCCAAAGCTACACGGAGAGAAATAGTCTGTAAAAATTCCGGAACAATTCACGTAATCCGCAATGGAGAATCGCTTTGCGGCAATTTTTACAGGAATGGAAGAGAAGAAATCTGAAACGCTCAGTGAATTCTCAGGTTCTCCACCGAACAAATTACGAAGTTGTCACGTAATTTTTCCCGAAGAAGTAAGATCGGTTACATTGACATACTTTAGGGTGATTTTAAGTGTAATTTACGAATCCGAAATCGTAAATGGCCGCGTTTATGTCATCGTAATTTACCGCGATATTGAGCGTAACTTACGCTTCAACTTGCACGCTTCAAACTGTAATAAAAAACGACTTCTCAAACGTAACTGACAATCAGGTTCTCTTGCATGAAGAACCCCATGAAATTTTTCATTTTCCGGCTAATAAAAATGCCGAGAACAATTATCTTCAGACCCTTCACCCTCATTACCACAACTCATCCAGTCAATACCAACAGCCAACAGCTTAAATCCCAACAATTCACCCTCAATACCATTTTAATGATTCAAATCGTTTCCTCAAAGGTCGAAACATTAACAACTGCTTTAAACCTCATTATTTTCCTTGAATTTACGGTTCCCTCCCACTTCGCCCACTCAATTCATTAAAAATCTTCCCCCATTCATGCCCACATTTCCATCCTTTCATAACTGAAGTCCTCCACATTTACAATGTAACCAGAAAACTACTCTAAAAATAAATAAAATTCCCCTAGTTACGACGAATAATTGCATACGATTAGTGAAAATTCACACGTAAATATTATTATTCAAAAGCCAAAAAAATTTCTAACAGTAGATTATTCTCACCCTCTTTGCAAAACATTATATACCACACTATCTTAATTATCCAATAATCGCATATTAAAATTAAACAGCTGAAGTAAATAAATAAATAAACAAATGGGGAACACTTATTTTTTCGAAATTCCGTTCAACGCACTTTACAAATAATAATAATAATAATAATAATAATAATAATAATAATAATAATAATAATAATAATAATCTCATTTACGATTAAAAAAAAATAACAATTTTAGAGTGCATTTTCTCCTAAACTAACAAATTTTCCATAATCAACAACACTGTTACAGTAAAATAAATCTCTTTCACTTCTCATTCCAGAAGCAATTCACTTTCAATAGCATTTTAATGATTTAAATTGTTTCCTCGGTGATTAAAACATTAACGACTCCTTTAAAACGGTTTATTTCGTTTGAATTTACGATCTCCTTCTACTCCACCCCCTCAATCAACTGGAGGTCCTCCTCCGTAGCATCGGAACCCCCTCCGAACATTTTCAATCTTTCTGAATTAAAGTCCTAAAATTTTACAATACTGGAGTAAAAACTACTCTAAAAACAAATAAAATGCCTCTACTTACGACAAATGAGCGTGTGTGATTAGCGTGCCTGCACCTCTCGATAATAAATCAGCGTCACCAGGGGCTGATCTTTCATTTTAAACTTTACCATAATCGCGATAAAGCTGTTGATAACCGCCACTCGTTATGTCCACGCGTAGCGATCAGCTCATGAAACTCGATCATGTGTTATCGAGGTGCTAAATAAATAAAAGCCCTGCACCCGTTCTAGCTATTCCGTCTCCATAAATTTTCGTCACTGGTGGTCACTCCATCGGCAGCTCCCCGGAATTGACTCGGCTGTTGTTTAAATTGAATTGACTAATTTACAAAATGTTAATCTTCATTTTTTTTGGTGTGTTGTTACAGTTTTTTTGTTGTCGCTATGGAAATTTCCTCTCGGCAATTTTTTTTTTTTGGTTTTCGTTCTCTGATTGGACTATCGGGACGAGTGAATTATGTCGCGGTAAGTTAATGCAAAGGGGAAGGGTCGGGATTTTTAATTCGTTTGCCGAGCCACACGTGGAGCGGCCGTGTGCGTACTACGTGCGTGGGCGGTAGCGTACTACTGATGAGAGACAGTCGTCAGGCCGTCGACGTCGTGCAGAGGCAGCACCGGGTACTCAACACACATCCTTCTTCGCGCCTCCGCACAACAGTGCACGGAGAGCCAAGTTGAGAGCATCCCACAGCGCGCAGGAGCTCACTCTATAGCTGTTTGTACCCTCGTTCGGCTAAGGACACCCTGGGATTTTTAGTTCTTAAGAAAGCCGAAATTTCTGGCACTACGCCAGCAGTTTTGACGGCCGGGTAATGATGTTATGAAGTTTCAGTTCTGAGAATATTCTCCTTTCTTTTTTTGGGGGGTTCTGAGGGCGAGGGGAAGAAAGGGGGGAGTGGGGGGGGGCTGCAGTGAGGGTTTTATGCAAATAATGCAATTATCGGGAATGTGGAGCGGAAATTGAGAGTGATAGATGCGGTATTGGAGAGCTGGAGACATTTCTGGTTTACGGGTGTGGTTGACAAACGTTTTAGGCGGTTAGCAGTTGAATTATTGGGGAATTTTTGGGGAATTAATGGGGGAGGATACATTGGAGGAAATTTTTTGAAATTTCATGGAAGATATTGTAGGAAATTTCAGGAGTGTGACATTGAATCGAATTTAGAGAGAAAATGGTTATGGAATTTTACGTTTGAAGTAGAATTCACGGAAATTCATGAATTTCTAGTGAAACATGAATGTTCAGAAACAAAATGACGTGAATTTTCAATTTTTCCCTGAATTTTCCTGCACGGAGAGCAATATTCAGTAATAATGACGGAACAATTCACGTCATCCGCAATGGGGAATCGTTTTCCGGAAATTTTTATAAGACTGGAAGAGGAGAAATCTGAAACGTTCGGTGAATTTTCAGGTTCATCGCCGAACAAAGCACGAAATTGTCGCGTAATTTTTCCCGAAGAAGTAAAGTCTTACGGAAATTTGCCGACTTATTATGCCTCCAAAATCAAAAATCCTTGAACGTTCAACAATTTTTATGAAGTTGGTGAGTTATTTCTACGTTCCGTTCTTTAAAATTTCTCAATCGTTGGGGAAAAATTACGGAACGACTTGTTGTCCCCACAGCGGTAAGTCATCAGACGGGTGATTAATTTTTACGGAACAAATCGTAGAACTTACGTGGCGATTCGTACAATTTCAGTTCCGACTCACACTTCTTATTGAATTTTACTTCGCTCGCGGATTACGTTTCAAAACGTAATTTTCCGTTTTTTTCTGGTAATTTGTTATTGAATTTTTCTCTCCGTGTGATTTTTCAGGATTTTCACAGAATAATTGAACTGAAAAATCAAGTATTTTAGTGATTTCCAGATCGTTTAAACGGAAAATCAGTGTAATATTTGACTTTTCAATGACAGGATTTCCTGAAATTTCAGTGGAACTTGAACACGATAAAAATTCTCGGAATTTCGCACGACAAATTCAGTCGAAAATTTTAACAGTGTACCCCGCTGGACCAGTTACTGAGGACATGTCCCCTATTTTGTCATTTCTTTTCCATTGTTGATAATCCCCTCCCCCCAAAAACACGCGGAAATCCTCGAACAATCTAAGATTTTCCTAGAATCCGTCCCTGAAAAACGTGGGAAAATGCCGTAGTGGAGTCCATTTTCCCCTGACAGACAAGCAAGTGGCCTTTTCCCCTCTCGCACACAATAATCCGCCCAACGATATCCTCCCATTCGTAAAACGACGATCACTCGCCTCCCGGATGTATCTTCCACCGTCTTGAATCTTCGAGGTAGTTCTAAACTCCTATGCCAGTCTTCCACCACAGTTGGATGAAGACCCAAAGCCCCCGAACCCTGAGCACTGGCCGACAGCCAGATAATGCAGTAGAAATCGTTTCCAAGGCTCAGGGGATTCCCCCGGATTACCACCGTTGTTGATAATTCCACGGTGCAGTTGTACATTATCGATAAATCCCCTCGAGCGTTTAATTAATATTTTTTCATTACTGACTTTAATATCCTCTTGCATTATTAAAAAATTAATCTTGGTATGGCCAGGAAAAATCCCTCGAGCACTAACCTACACGGAGAGAAATTTTTGATAAAAATTATCCTACCGTTTCCTCATTTCCTCATTTCTATCCCAAAATTTAGTAAAAATTAATATATGCACGTAAATTCATAAACTAATATTTAATGAAAATGAAAATGTCAATCAAATAAAATGAAATAATCAATTAATCGCAAGTGATTTATTCAATCCAAACAGCGAATTACTACACCTAATAAGCCTTCATCCGGATCAAAAAACCTTTGTTTATAAATTCAATAGAACCATTAATGTAATGTGAACAAAATCTTCATTAAAAGTTGCGTAGATGAACCCATTCACTTTGAATTCAATCAAACCATGTCTCTGAGTACAGTTCCTCCTACAACTTCATTCGCTTACATTGTCCTCGACTTGTCCAAGAAATTTTTCAGTGGCTGCCCGAATACACTCAAAAACCCCATCAAAAATAACCCCTGAGGTGGAAAAAGTTTGAAGAGTGTAAGGGAACGCACGCACACGAAGTATCCAATTTCATTTGGCTTATGATCGTTGGATGCGAGAACGACAGAGTGAAGTCTCGACGTTGTTAACCGAGCAATAAATTGGATAGCGCACCATTTGCCCGGCCCTCATCTCTCTATACCCCCTGAAAAGTGTCTGCGAGTGGAAATAAAATAAGAGAAAAGAGATAAACGAAAAACGTTGAGATAAAAAAAACTACGAGACAGAGGATGAGGGGAACGAGGTTCGCCCAGGACGACAGGAGTCGGTGGTAGGAGTGAGAGAGGTGTTTGCGGCGAGAGAACGAGAATAAATGTTTCGCGAGGAGAGGAGCGCCTGTAATCCTATTTCAATTTTCCACTGTGGCACGTGAGGTGAATGGAATTCTATTTTTATTTCATTTTTAAAGGAAAAAATTGAGGGGCAGAGGGTGGACAGGATGACGCGAAAAAATGTAAATTCGTGTCTGTTGGGGGGGAGAAGTTTAATTAAATCAACAGTAACAGTTGTTACGGTTTTTTTATTCACCCCGGGTGATTTATGGAGGTGGGCAGGTATTAAAACAAGCCGGTTGCTGTGCATATGCTGGGAGAATGCGTTCGCAGTTTTTTGGTGTTTCTTTTAGAGAATTTGCCGGTAGTTTGCATCGGAATGGAATATGGGGGTGTTAGTGTCAGTCGCTACAAGTTAATTAGGCGAGGAGTGTGGAAAAAAATACGTTGGTGAAAATTTCTGACTGAATTTCTTAGTTATAAACGAATAAAGTGGTTTTTTTTCAGTGGACAAAGGATAATTCGAGCCGAATTCTGGTAGAATGCGTTTGAGATTGTTTTAATCTTTTTTTCAGACAATTTTCTGGTAGTTCGCTTCAGCATAAAAAATGGAGGTAATATTGTCAGCTTTTAAAACTCAATTATGCGAAACCTATTGGAATTTTTCAACTTCTCAGGGTTTTACCGGAAATTATCAACGAATAAAGGGATTTTTTCAATGGCAAAAGGATTATTCGCGCCGAATTCTGGTAGAATGCGTTTGAGATTGTTTTCATCTTTTTTTCAGACAATTTTCTGGTAGTTCGCTTCAGCATAAAAAATGGAGGTAATATTGTCAGCGTTTAAAACTCAATTATGCGAAACCTATTGGAATTTTTCAACTTCTCAGGGTTTTACCGGAAATTATCAACGAATAAAGGGATTTTTTCAATGGCAAAAGGATTATTCGCGCCGAATTCTGTAGAAAATGTGAAAGTAATGGTGGAATAGTCGGAGTCAGTTCCTGATTTTCCCGGATGAATGAACATTTCACTGCAATATCGCAGAAATTCGAAGAGACGCCAGTTTTAGTTGAAGAATTTAGTATGAAATTTCAATAAACGTGACAAAATTCACCGGCAAATTCCAACAAATAAACCTATATTTCTCATAAACAATTAAATGTTTATGTCAAATTTCACACAAAATACTAGATTCCTCTATAATTTTTATTTGAAATTCACACAACTGACTCCTGATACCTTTTTCCCTGTGAGATTTCAATTAAAATGTGATAAACTCCCCGTTATCCCAACGTGCACAGAATCCCTATTCTTTCAAACAATTAATCATAAAAAAAATCGCCAAACACCATCAACCGCGATAAAAAAATATCTTAGCAAGATAAAATTAATTAAACCTTCCGAAACACTTGTTACAATTTCTCCATCCATCCCCAAGATTTATGAAGGCAGAAAAAATGATATCTCCTGAATCTTCTCTGGGACGAATTTTTCTCGAGGAGAACGAGAGTAAATTAAATATCGCAGGGTCCTCGAACCTCAGTGATATTCTCAGTTTTAATGAAACTGGAGATGACTCAATATTTTATAGCTCGAATATTGAAATTACTGGGGGGGAAGAGGATCGTTACCGGAGACAACTCTCTTGAGAGAGAGTTGCCCATCTCAACCGTCGAATATTGTTTGCGAGGGGCTGCCTCGCCTCGACCCGATGTACCACGTGTGGCGAGCCATAAAGGAAGGAGAAGAGTTCACTTGGGTATTTTATCACCTCTGATCCTCTCTAGTCGTGCCTCGGGACACTGCGAGGAGTCGACGCTCGGAAAACTTTTTCTCTGTGTGTATAAATATAAATAAAGCTTTTAGTCAAACTCAAACTTAATTTTTATTTGTTCTATCATTCACATAAAAGCGAAGAGTTTTTACACGGAGAGAAAAGTTGGATAAAAATTGCCTAGAAAATAGTGAAGAATTTTCAGCAAGAAATTAAATTGTCTGGATGGCAGAGAGAACGAATTTATTGACATTTAGTAATCGGTTAGTTGATTCTAATAGAGGATTTATTTGAAATGAACGAATTATTCATAACCTATATTTTTATTTATTTCCCGTGAGGACACGAGAAGAACGAATTTTTAATTTCATATAATTCAGTAGCGAAGTGGTAAAACGGTTTAAGTCGACTTATCTTCCAGTTGAGTTTTTGAGGAATATTTCCGAATCTAAGGGAGATAGCGGAATTTTCGTAATTACATTTGTTGTAGCTCTCAATTGGCTCTACAAAAAGTTTGTAACAAAAATTTTGCTATCTCCATTGGTTTCCGAGATATTCGCTACTGAATTGGAACATGTTCATTGAAGTAAACATGAGTTTGATCATTTCCAAACAAATATTTATTATGTGAAGCCTAAATGTAGTTTTGTTTGATCCAAATTCGTAATTTTTCTGGGAAAAATAAAAAGTCTTTTGTTAATTATTTAAAAATAGTACACTTTATTCATATAACATAATTTTGTGATATTTTATAGTAAAAAATAGTGTAATACGGTATATTTTTAAAAAAAATTTAGGAATGTGTAGGAAAATGAATAGATGACGGAAAATGTTTCTTCAATTTTTAATTTTTTCTTGGAAAACAAGTCTTTTCCTTTGTGGCTTTTCTCTCGCCTTTTGGCTTTTGCGTCTCTAGGGCTTTATGTCAGTAGTAGAGCTATGTCCCGTGGCAGGCACACACGTATGTGGGTTGCAAGTACAATGGGGGGAAATCTTAAGACGACACTCAGCATTGCGGGGTAAGTGAATGGGGTCGAAACGGGATTCGAAATGGCATGTGATTTTTTCTTTGAGATTGAATATTTTCTTGGTGATCCTTGACATTTTTACAACGATTCTCATCCGAATAAAATGGAAAAATGCACTTTCCCGTTCTGTCCATATTTTTTCGAACATTTCTAATTTTTTTTTATTACTTCCCTTCACGGAGAGAGATATTCAGTTAAAATTACGGAATAATTCACGTAATCCGCAACGGGGAATCGTTTTCCGGCAATTTTTATAGGAATGGAAGAGAAGAAATCTGAAACGTTCAGTGAATTCTCAGGTTCATCACCGAACAAAGTACGAAATTGTCATGTCGTTTTTCCCGAAGAAGTAAAATCTTACAGAAACTTGCCGACTTATTATGCCTCCAAAATAAAAAATTCTTGAACGTTCAACAATTTTTATGAAGCTGGTGAGTTATTTCTACGTTTCGGTCCGTAAAATTTCTCAATCGTTGGGGAAAAATTACGGAACGACTTGTCCCCACAGCGGTGAGCCATAGACGGGTGGTTAATTTTTACGGAACAAATCGTAGAATTTACGTGGCGATTCGTACAATTTCAGGATCGACTCACACCTTTTATTGAATTTTACTTCGCTCTCAGATTACCTTTCGAAACGCAGTTTTTATTTTTTTTTTCTGATAATTTTTAATGAATTTTTCTCTCCGTGTTTGTGCTGAAGGCATGGAGAAGTGTGAAGTTCTAGAAATGTTCAAATAATTTATTCTCCTGATAGTTATGTTTTTATTTATACTTTCCTCTATTTTCGATGGAGGTGCAATGAATCAAGGAAATAATAGAGAACACAAGATTTTTATTTCGATGACCAGCTTTTTTATAATAATTTTCCGCCTAATTAATTTTCTAGAAATTAATTACAATTAAATCGATTATTACAATCTCGTTGCGAATTTTGTAATTTTGAATTGCATTTTTGATTGAATTACTGAAAGGATTTCGTGGGAAATTTGTAGAGAATTAAGTTGTCCGAAGTCTCCAAAAATGAAAAGTATCTGTCATATTGAACTTCATCATTATTCATTCTGTTTTTAATGCTTGGATTGAGTCCAAGGTCACCCTCGTAAATATATCACCGGAAAATCTGCTGGACTCGAGAATGATAAAAGAAGAAATATTGAGTGGGGAAAAATGTGAAGCAAAAAACTGGAAGAAAGAGAGAAACGAAGGATTCCCCAGTGTGACTGCGGTTGTATATAAGGGGAGAAAGTATCGATTTGGTCAGACACCGTTGGAATTTCAAGCACGTCCGATACTCGCTCTCAATGAAATTTTTAAGAGTTATGTTTCATTGCCTTTGAAATTTCTTAAAAATCCGATATTCGATATTAAAATCCCGAAGAATGGATGTGAATAATGTCTCCAGACCTTCCAACGCATGATAAAGAGGGAGAGTAAACAGTGAATAGATAAATAAGACCTTGAATTCACTGCAAAATCAAAATTGATCGTTAGCAATTCAGAAAATATTTGCTATAAAGACCCCTAAAAATTCATAATATATAAATTTTCAAATTGTTATCGAAAATTTTGTTACAAAGCAATTATCGTCCTCAAATAATTTTGTATTTACCATCATCTAGTGTAAATTCTTCGTAAAATTTGAAAAATAAAAAACTTGACTTAATCCCAAAAAAAATTGTTCGTCCGAATTAATTTTTTTTTTTGTAAAAAAATGTAATTCATGTCTCAAAAACATGTAAGGCTAACCGAATAATAGCCCGGGGATAATACAGAAAAAATTCAGTCTTTGATTAAAATTTGAACTTTTTATTTTGTTGCATTTTCATTCACATTAAATAAATAATTTTTTGAATACGAAATATGTTTTTTTGACTCAAATAAAGATTTTATTACTTTATTGAGATTGATTTGGGATTTATTTACGATTAATGGATTGTTTATTCCGTATTTCCATTGAAATGAATACAATGAAATGAACTCATGTTCATTCATTTTTAACAAAAACATTGTTCACATGAAAAGAAAAAATTGAAAAATAAACGAAACCTTTTGTTTCGTTCACATTTCCGAGCTTTATATTCTCTCAACCCGAAAAAAACACCAACGCCACTGACGCTATCGTTTTAGTGGGTACGCAGAAGCCATAAAACAGTGAAATACCTCAGAGTGCAGGGGAACCGAGTGGCTATAACAAATGGAAACGCATGCAGCAAGTATCTCGCTGGCATCACTATCCTAACTCATGGAGGGAGCTGGGTGGGGCAGTGGGGGCTACAAACGGAAGATGACTTCCACTTTTATTTGGCTAGACCGTGCGGCGCCGTGGGGTTTTTGGCTCCAGGAAGAGACAGAGGGGTGGGATGAGCTATTCCTCTAACCAGAGAAGGGTGACTGGAATAGTTTTGGATGCCACTGCCGCACAGGCATCGATCGCCCCAGGCTGTGAACCACTAAAATCCCGAACTATACAACCGCCCTTTCCATGCACACATCCCCCACCCGCCCCCGTCATATCGTCCACCGTCCGAGTGTGTTTCCACAGTTTCGTATCTCCGATGAATAGCCACTCCCGTTATATCCTGATAACGTAGATTGCTGATGTGTCGCTGATTTTAGTGATGGAAATTTCAGGAATTCTAGGGAAGGAGCCCTGTCTACGGTTCGGAATTGTTTAATGAAATGGGTGAGAAAAATTTCGTAAATTTATTAATTTTCAGGGACATGGTACAGATTTTTAGAAATCTGTCTGTTTTCAGAAATAATTTTCTCCTTGTGACTACGCTGTTCACAAAATTTCTACGGTTCGGAATTGTTTAATGAAATGGGTGAGAAAAATTTCGTAAATTTATTAATTTTCAGGGACATGGTACAGATTTTTAGAAATCTGTCTGTTTTCAGAAATAATTTTCTCCTTGTGACTACGCTGTTCACAAAATTTCTACGGTTCGGAATTGTTTAATGAAATGGGTGAGAAAAATTTCGTAAATTTATTAATTTTCAGGGACATGTTACAGATTTTTAGAAATCTGTCTGTTTTCAGAAACAATTTTCTCCTTGTGACGACGCTGTTAAAAAAATTTCTACGGTTCGGAATTGTTTAATGAAATGGTTGAGAAAAATTTCGTAAATTTATTTATTTTCAGGGACATGTTACAGATTTTTAGAAATCTGTCTGTTTTCAGAAATAATTTTCTCCTTGTGACTACACTGTTGAAAAAATTTGCCTGAATTTTCCGGGAAGAGAACTTGACTGCGATTTAAGGGGAATAAGTCAATGGAATTTCAAGTTTCTCTGAAAATTGAAGGAAAATTCCATAATTAACAGGAATTATCATGTAAAAAAGAATATTCACGACCGAATTTTCTTGAATTTTCAGAGAACTCCTTTAAAATTCTCGGAATTCCATGAATTTTGCAGAAATTCCCTGAAAATTCAGAGGAATTTGGAATTCAAGGGGAGATTTCTCTGAATTTTCTTGATTTTTCATCAATTTTCCCGGAAAAATTGAACTGAAATGTGCAGTTCCCACGGATTTTTCTATGAAATTATCAATTTTCAATAACAAAATTCTTTGAAATCTCAGTGGAAATTTTTTAACAGTCCAAAACGACGCCGATCTAGTGATTTTTGATTTGTAATGAATAAAACTTTTATTCATTACAAATGGTTTGTAAAATTATAGAATAAAAGATGAAAAGATGGTTCAAAACAACAGATATATATTAAATATACAAATATTGTTCACAAAAATATAAAATCCTGCTACAAATTGAAGACACAATAATGATCCCAAAATATTGTGTGTTAAAAATATTAAAAATGAATTATTAACCATAAAATTCGCTTCATGAACCTCAAATACTACTCTTCATTATACATATTCCGAAATCTCGAATAGAGACTGTATTGACAGACAAATACGTTAACCAACGAAAAAAGAAATCCCTCGATGGAAACCTCTCAACTCCCATGAATCGTCAAAACGAATGGACCTTTCCACTTGTTTAACACCTCTGTTGCTTTTGACCTAGATTCCGATAGTCCGGAAATGACAGCAGGCACACACAAGTTCCAATTGGTCCCGCGCTGAACCTCCGAAAAAATCAACAAAGTAAAAGCGAAATGCCTGGCAAAGCGGAATGATTCACTTCAGAGTTGCAAAAAATTATTTATCCCCGTTGTATATTGGACGGCTGGTAATATCCATTCGTTTTCGGCCCGGCGTTCACCTTCGTGCTCGGACCTGGTAATTCCCGTCTCTTATTCGTAGCATGGAATGATGAAAAAGCCTCTGCTATGAACCTACACATTAGTAACCTGAAAGTCAGCAATAATCCTTTAAAAGGTATTTTATCCCGAGTTTAAGAGCGCAACGAGATATTTTTCAGTCTTCAACAATTATGATAATGGCGAACAAATAATTTATAATGAATTATTTCAGTAGCGAAGTGGTAAAGCGGTTTAAGTCGACTTATCTCTTAGTTGAGTTTTTGAAGAATATCTCCGAATCTAAAGGAGATAATGGAATTTTCGTAATAACCTTTTTTCTAGAGAAAATTGAGGGCTACAAAAAAGATCAAGATATTACAGAATTTAGGGAAAAGATGATTATGAAATTTCATGTTTTAAGTACAATTCACGGAAATTGACGAGTTTTAGTGGGAGTGAGATAGAAATTTTTCAACGTGAATATTCAGAAACAAAATTCCATAAATTTTGAATTTTTCTCTGAATTTTCCGGATTTTTCTGAATTTTCACAGAATAATTGAACTAAAAAATCAAGTATTTTATTGATTTCCGGATCATTTGAACAGGAAATCAATGGAATATTTGATTTTTCAAAGACGAGATTTCCGGAAATTTCACTGCAACTTGAACACGACAAAAATTTCCGGAATGTGGCACGAAACATGCAGACGAAAATTTTCAACAGTGTAAGAAAAATTCTTGTGCTAGCACGGGAAAAGAGGCGCAAAGTGACGGCCAGGAAAAAATTCCAGTGCCGGCACTAGAAATTTTATTGGGGAGAACGCATTTTTCCTCGTATTTCTGTGAAAATTTCACAGAAATCCTCCAAAAATTTTATCTTAACAGCACTAGAATTTTCCACAGCCGGCGGATTGTGATTTTTTCCAGTACTCGTACTTGAATTTTTCAAGAAAATTTCTCCCCGTGCAGATCACTTTGCCCCACCCTCCCCTATATGATGATCAAATTTTATTCTACATTAGAGAAATTTTATCCTGATAAAAATAAAAAATACCGTGCTGGTAGAGTAAAAATTACTGTACCGATAGGATGAAATTTACCAACCATTCTAGAATTTTCGTTGTTATCTACATAAAAATTATTGGACTGGAAGGGTAAAATGTATTATGCGTCCGGATAAAATTTCTCTAAACGTAGAATAAAATCTGGTCATCATGTATTAATTTTTAACAAATTTCGGGGTAGAAATGAAGAAACGATGACTCATGATACAGTTTTGGAGAACGGTAGGATATTTTTTATCACAAATTTCTCTCCGCGTGGACGCACGTCTCCAGGAACTTCCTCACGTTGATATCCGGAACTAATCAGGAATGTGAGGAAGTGAATAGTGGATTCTGCCACCAAGAAGGCGCTATGAATACTGAATGAGGCCGGCGGGGAACGTATGCGATCCTGAGAAAAATCGATACTGCAGTTATGAATTTACGATCCCGGGGTATTATCCGATAGACGCAGAGGCGAAATAAATCAATTGCCAGGTTCATATCATTACAGACCCTCTGATAACACCGGGGTCCCGGGATCCTGAGTCCATTCAGGATCGGATTAAAAATAGAGTTCACGGTGAATTCAATCAGAGTTGAATTAATTATCGACAATTCTTCAATGCGAAAATGGAGGGGGATTTTGTATGGGAAAAGGGAGATTAATCGGATCGCGGTGGGATGTCGCGTTACCGACAAAAGAGTCGATGGTCCTCGGTGAGCGAGAGCTAAATAGCTCTCTCAGAACGAGAGCCAAATCCCTGAGGAGTGTAGCAAGCCTAGGAGGCTTCTCATCAGTTTCAATGATCCGGTTATTTTTTCTCATCCCCCAACCGGTCTCACATCGGACTGGTACTCCCACCGTTTTTCAAATCGCTCCGGCACAAAGGGAAGAAAAGAATTTTTTTGTTTGGTTTTCATTCGGGTGGGTTTGGGTATTTTTATCAAAGAGATGGGAAAATCGTTTAAATTCGCGGGAGATCAATGGGACTTTTGGAGTGGCCTCGGTTTATTATTCCCGGGTTTCAGCGGGTTTCAAGAGTCATTTGAATATCTGTTTGCAGGGGATGAGAGAAATGAGGAGAATTTGAGTTTCATAGTTAGTATGTACACTGTTGAAAATTCTTGACTGACATTTCGGCACAGTTTTCAGAAATTTTTATTACATTTTAGTTTGATTGATATTTTGACGAATTTCGGCATTGAAAATTCAGAATTTCAGGATAAATCGATGATAACTGTATATTTCGGTGAAAATTTTGTGGAATTTTCTATTAATTGAAAATGATGATTCATGATTTTATTGAAAAGTAAATAGGCTGGGGAATTTTAATCTCAATACTGCCCAAAAATTTGAAATTTCCTTAAATTGTCACTAAAATTTGAAATTTCATGACTTTTTTCTTCTCAAGTTTAATAACATATCGCTCTCATGAGAACTGCTACAAAATTGTTCATAAAATTTTCGTTCTGCCAGTGCTGTTGGAAATAAGCAAACTCAAATACTCATTTCAATGCAAATGAATTATAGAAAATACACGATTCATTCATTTCACAAAAAGATAAACCATTGATAACAATAATAATAAAATAATCAAGTAATGAAGTTTCGTTATATGCATGAAGTAAACATTTTTCGATATTTCAAAAGCTGTTCATTTGATATATGAATAAAACCGCGAATAAAAATCAAAACCATATTTGAATGAACGCCTCATCACGAACTATTTGACCAAATCCTTTCATTTCATTAGGGGTATCATTTTTTTAAGACTACCAAAAAAATTCTAGAATATACTGGTGGTTGGTACCAAAGGCTTCACGGAAATCTTCCACCCTTCCTGAATTTTTGTATAAATGTCTGCAGACCTCCAGCGTAGACCAGACATCAGTGACACGAGAAAATTCCAGGCGGAATCAATTTTTCTGAACATTGTAGCACAGTAGATACCGCTACTGTTGCAAACTGACAAGCGGCAACCCGAAGGCCAATAACGACATATTCGGAATTCCAGGCCTTCCCCTCCCCCTCAGCTCTCACGGAAGTCGATGTATTTTTCTCCAGTGAGAAAACTCGATAATGCATTTCAGTGGAAAAATCAATTCCATGTCAGACGGTTTTTTCTATCCGCGGTGGCTCGTCATCTACACTGTTGGAAGTTTTTTGAATTTTCATGGAAGATATGATAGTAAATCTCATGAGAGTGACATTGAATTGATTTGGAGAAAAAATTGTTATGAAATTTCAAGTTTTAAGTGGAATTCACGGAAATTCATAAGTTTTCAGTGGGACGTGATTATTCGGAAGCAAAACGACATGAATTTTCAATTTTTCCCGGAATTTTCCTGATTGTTCGGAATTTTCAGAGAACAATTGAACTGAAAAATCAAGTATTTTATTGATTTTCATACGGAGAGAAATTTTGTAGAAAAATTCTTGTGCTAGCACGGGAAAAGAGGCGCAAAGTGACGGCCAGGAAAAAATTCCAGTGCCGGCACTAGAAATTTTATTGGGGAGAACGCATTTTTCCTCGTATTTCTGTGAAAATTTCACAGAAATCCTCAAAAATTTTATCTTAACAGCACTAGAATTTTCCACAGCCGGCGGATTGTGATTTTTTCCAGTACTCGTACTTGAATTTTTCTAGAAAATTTCTCCCCGTGCAGATCACTTGAACGGAAAATCAATGGAATATTTGATGTTTCAATGACAAGATTTCCTGAAATTTCAGTGGAACTTCGGCACGATAAAAATTTCCGGAATTTGGCAGAGAAAATTCGGACGAAATTTTTTTAACAGTGTAAGCATATTTTATTTTCGTCCAATTTGAAAGAGCAGAAAGGCAACCGGACACCAACTGAAAAGCTGCTTATGTTGTTTCGTTTGAGGTTTCCGACAGAGAAATCACATCTGCGGGGGAGGGAGGAGGATCTGTGAAAGGCGCTTCTTCTAATTGGCAGTCGTGAAATGATCCGGAAATAAAAGCCAACAACCAAAAGGGAAATTCGGTCCCATGGGAATTTTGTGGTACTCCACAAAAGCTTTTTCCAATATTCAAACCGGCTTGTGATTTTATGTCGTTGTGGGTGGGTGGGAAAATTTGTGGTGTCAATCATTTTTATTCGGGAAATATAAAAATTTCATAATTTGGGGAATGGAATGGGAATTGATTGCAGTTGAACACTAGGCTTTCACGTTTTTTGAAATGAAATGAACTTTTTGCATTCGATACATATTATTTTACACATAAAAAAATGTTCTCTTAATCCAAATGAAGAGTTCATCAGAAGAGAACGAATCTATCAACATGTAATAATCTTTTATTTGGAATTAATGAGTCATTTATTTTATATAATTAAAACACTTTCAGTGAAATGAATAAAAATTTTATTAACCAGCAATCAAAACATTGTCCAGAAGGAGAAAAGAATGAATTTATCAACACACTGATAGAAAAATTTTCTAATATGTAGACCATATTTACTTCAAAGAAATCAGTTATTTTCACTTGCTTAAATCTCAGATTTAATCACTTCATGGAACTCCGATAAATTCTCAATTATCACTATCGTTTCGCGTTAAGTCATCAATAGATTCCAAATCGGAACATAAGAGGTGCATAAAAAATTCATGAAAACAATAAATACTTGAGCGATGCTTAAGCGATTGTAGAAAAATTAGTTGTCTCAAGTAAATATGTTTCAGATATTAAATTTTCTTTATCAGTGCATATAATCCTCCATTTAGAATTACTGAATTACTCAGTTCATACCAATAAAATATCTTCATCGAAATAACTATATTACTAGGAATTTCCAACAGAAAAATTGCTGAAACGAATGGGAAAAAGCGAAATAAACAGTTTTGTTTGAAACGATTTTTTCCCCAAACTCAATACTTCGAAGGCTATTTATAAAATAATCGGCGAAAAGCGTGGGACCAAGCTCCCTTTCAGTACCAAGCTCGGAA
This sequence comes from Diachasma alloeum, assembly GCF_001412515.2. Taxonomy (NCBI): domain Eukaryota; kingdom Metazoa; phylum Arthropoda; class Insecta; order Hymenoptera; family Braconidae; genus Diachasma; species Diachasma alloeum. The sequence goes on from NW_021680729.1 coordinate 291,343, forward strand.
TGTTTTCACCTCCCTTTCGAATAATAAAAAAAAAAATCAGGATTAATTCTCAGAACAATGGGCAGAGACGGTAATATCGGTCAAGTCGGGTTTTGCCTCAGATTAAGCTGTAGAAAAAATTCGCTTCGAATGTTGAATAAACGTTTATTATGCTCGTGCAGGTTCACCCGGACATTTACAACATCCAGGCTAAGAGGATTACGAAGGACTCTCTGGAATTACTCGCAATCTCCAATTCACCGTGTGCATCCAGCCTTCGGGGCCCCCACAATGAAGTAATTTTCTTTAATTATGCAGGTTATAACATAATGAGAACAAACCCGGGATTCTGCTACTATTCTCCGAGAAATTCACTTATTAAAGTCTCTCTTTAATTTTTAACACTTTCAATTCCTGAATGTCATTACATTTTATTACTAGGAATTTCCAACGGCAACATTTCTGAAACGAATGGAAAAATTCGAAATAAACAGAATGAAGCAATTTTCATTAATTATGTGTGTTATAAAATAATGAGAACAAACCCGGAATTATTCTACTATTCTCCGAGAAATTCACTTATTAAAGTCTTTCTTTTAATTTTGGCCGTGACTATTCGCAGCATTGCGTGAATCACTCCCGTACACTCCATACACTCCACGCATGCGTGAAGTTTGTGTGTTTCACGCAGCCGAATTTTCATACTGCTGTGTATTTCACGCAGTTGAAGTTTCATACTACTGTGTGTTTCACGCAGTTGAAGTTTTATACTACTGTGTGTTTCACGCAGTTGTATTTTTATACTACTCTGTGTTTCACGCAGTTGTATTTTTATACACCTGTGTGTTTCACGCAGTTGCATTTTTATACGCCTGTGTGTTTCACGCAGGTGTATTTTTATACACCTGTGTGTTTCACGCAGTTGGGGTTTTATACTACTGTGTGTTTCACGCAGTTGTATTTTTGTACACATGTGTGTTTCACGCAGTTGCATTTTTATACACCTGTGTTTTATACACCTGTGTGCAAACTTCACGCATGCGTGGAGTGTATGGAGTGACTCACGCAATGGTGCGAATAGTCACGGCCGGGTTTTTTTTGGGTCAAATGAAAGAGCGGCTCGAAAAATGGCGTGCAGAAGTCTTTAAAAATGACAATTGTCTCTAAAGATGATGTCTGTTTTCAATTGAAAAGCGCAATTGTGACAACATTGTCCAGTGGGGTCTAGGAGTCTCCCCTGGTTCAAAACCATCTTTAGAGGTCCTAGCACGCTATTTCTCGACCCGCTCTTTCGTTTGAGCTCAAAAAAACATTCATATCTTGTCTGACATCTTTGCTACAAACTCGGGTCTACAACTCGGGCCTTCAATTGAAAACCCGAGTTGAATGTTTTTTTGAGCTCAAACGAAAGAGCGGGTCGAGAAATGGCGTGCTAGGACCTCTAAAGATGGTGTTGAACCAGGGGAGACTCCTAGAACCCACTGGAAAATGTTGTCACAATTGCGCTTTTCA
>NW_021680729.1:294601-298346 GCF_001412515.2 Diachasma alloeum
TCAGACAAGATATGAATGTTTTTTTGAGCTCAAACGAAAGAGCGGGTCGAGAAATGGCGTGCTAGGACCTCTAAAGATGGTGTTGAACCAGGGGAGACTCCTAGAACCCACTGGAAAATGTTGTCACAATTGCGCTTTTCAATTGAAAACAGACATCATCTTTAGAGAGATTTGTCATCTTTAAAGACTTCTGCACGCCATTTCTCGACCCGCTCTTTCATTTGAGCCCAAAAAAACATTCATATCTTGTCTGACATCGCTGCTACAAACTCGAGTCTACAACTCGGGCCTTCAATTGAAGGCCCGAGTTATAGACCCGAGTTTGTAGCAAAGATATCAGACAAGATATGAATGTTTTTTTGTGAAACACACAAACTTCACGCATGTGTGGAGTGTATGGAGTGTACGGGAGTGATTCACGCAATGGTGCGAATAGTCACGGCCTTTAATTTTCAACACTTTCAATTCCTGAATGCCATTACATTTAATTACTAGGAATTTCCAAGGGCAACATTTCTGAAACGAATGGAAAAATTCGAAATGAACAGAATGAAGCAATTTTCATTAATTATGCGTGTTATAAAATAATAGGAACAAACCCCGAATTATTCAACTATTCTCCGAGAAATTCACTTATTAAAGTCTCTCTTTTAATTTTCATTATATTTTACTTCCTCCGCACATTCCTCTCTTCTTATTCTTTAATTTTTCGGGGAATTATTTTCAGCATTCCATGAGAAGACAATTCTCTCTCCCTCTAATTACATTTTTTTTCGTCATTACGGAGGGTTCAAGTCGAATTATTGAAACATTAATTGCTTTCCCCTGAGTTTTGTTTTTCACAGATGTTTTCGGGTGGACTTGGGGTATCGGAAAACAATCAGATACTCTCTCTCGGCCAGGCGGGGGTTTTGCATTTTCGACTGCCATTTAGCCGTTTGGGTAATTCAGGGAATGTACGGGCTTATTTTCATTGGAATATTGATGGGTTTTTCCATTTAAATGGTTTATCAGATTCAGTCTTTCGGCTGTTCCTTTCCTCCGAATTGCCTCATTTCCCTGTGACTTTGGTGACCCCAATAATATGGAAATCATTGACTTGGGTTCTCTCAATTCGGAGGAAAATTTCAAACCCCGAGTTTAATGTGATCATTGACATTCCCGATGCAGTCAGGCGATCCTAGCGTTCTGTATTCTTAGATAATATTCGAAATTTCATGGACAATGGGGTAAGTTTTTCAGATAGAATTCAAATGAATTCATTTGCTGAGTTTTTAAATTGTTTCGGTAATAGATTTGTCAACAAATGTGCGTCCAAATAAGAAAAATTACGATATTTTCCTTTTTCTTCACAACTAAATATTACATCTTCGGTACTCTTCTCTCTACAAATGTCTATAATATTTTTGAAAATTTAAGAACATTCATTGTCAATAAAATTTTGCTGAATTTTTGGGAAACAGACTTGAAATTCGATTTAAGGGGAAAAAGTCAACGGAATTTCAAGTTGCTCTGACAATTTAAATAAAGTCCCATTTTTGCGCGGCAGGAAAACGGAAATGTGTCAATTTACATGAATGTTCAACTGAAAATTAACATTCAGTGTCATATTCTCTTGAATTTTCACCGAATTCCTTCAAAATTCTTGGAATTCTATAAATTTGTGAAAGAATTCCGTGAAAATTCAGAACAATCTGGAATTTGAAAAGAGATTTCTGTGAATTTTCCTGACTTTTCACTAATTTTCTCGAAATAATTAAATTGAAATTTATAGTTCCCCCGGATTTTTCCCTGAAATTATGAATTTTTGATGACAAAATTCCTTGAAACTTCAGTGGACATGTACAATAACTTGTTAGAAATTTCCAAGACTCTTATCGAAAATTTCAGTGAAAATTTTTCAACAGTGTTGGTCTTGAACTTATGAGTCAATAATCCAGTGACAAAAATTTTCGAAATTCACCAAACTTTCAACTCTATTCGCGCTTATTGTCGTATCATAAACCCCCTGACACATCCATCAAAAATTTCAAACTGATACCATCAACAGGATCACAAAAAAATGTTTGAGGAGCGCTCAATCGCCTCTCCAAAATGGCCTCCATCCCAAGCCCGTTAAATCCTCTCAGCTCCCTAATTCGCCGGGGAAGCCCTTCCGAGTGCTCAACATTTGTCCTAGGATTATTCTAAGTGAAACGATGAAGACGAAATCCCCAATTCATGCCGCCGCATACGGCCAATCTACAACTCCACTATCTCAATCTGTTCCACCCTGAAATTATCAATACTCAACTTGTGGAAATCATAATTGAAACGCTCGATGAAACTTCCATAATAAAGAGTTAATCGATCTTCTGCCAGCTGGCGCCTGGAAAAAAGAAGGCAGCGGGAAATGGTTGGGAGCGGTCGGGAGGAGGGGGGAAGGGGGAGTGTGGTTTTTCCAATTGAAAAAAGAGCAATAAAAATGCCTCTAAACCGAATTAATCGACTAAACGTCCCCTCACGGCCATTATTCATGGCTTGCCCCAGTCGAAAGGGACATTTATTAATTTCAGCGATGGTCAGTCCCCAATTCCGTATTTCTCACTCGCCTCCAGTGAACCAAAAACTTGGAGCTGACTCCTTCCGGAATACACGATTAGCACAAACTTTTCTCAGTATTCCTCCTTTTTCTCTCTCCCTCCTCCTCGTTTTTACGGATGGCAGGAGAAAAAGTTGCGGAAATCTCAATTGCATGAAAATAAGTTCTCGAGTTTCCGTCAGCTCCACGTGTTCATGGAAAATTTGTGAATTGTTCTCCCGATTTTTCTTTGCGTTGGAATAATTGGAATGACGTGGACAGTTGACTATTGTAATTTTTGGTAGAGTGACATTGAAGTGGATTTGGGGCGAATAAAAATCGGAAATTACAAGTTTCAACAAAAAATTTAACGGAACTGGATTAGTCCGCGCGCTCCGCGTGTATCCTATAGTGAATAATGTTATATTAGATGTCTGAATATTCCAGTAAGATTTTTTTGACCGTTCATGTATTTCATGACTTTTTGATGTTGTAACTTATGGCCTCAGGGTCCTCAGCAATTTTAATATAAATTAATGTCGTGAAGAAATCTCTCAAAGTCTAAATTGTCCCAACGTTTCGACTTCCAGAGAAGTCCTCATCAGGGGATTCTCTTTATTCTTCTAAATCAATCAAATTTCCAAACTTTTACATAAAAAAATTAAAATCGGTATCGGTTCTCAAGTTCTGTCATACATACCGATCGTTAAAGGTGAGGATGAATGACATTGACTTCAATTGTTCATTGTCAATGACACAATACGCCGAATAGATTGGCTTCAAAAAACGTTACACCGGATTTTTTATTAAAGGATTTCAAGGTTTAGGAGCAGAAAAAGGCGCCAATTCCAGAACTTACTGGAATTTTCAATAGAAACAGGGATATTAATTCGTGTGCTTTCACCTCTTCATACCCGATTTGATGATTTTCCCCTGGCAATATACTAGTTTAACCTAGCAACCGCACACAGCACGAAATTTCGCAATGATTTTTACACCGCACATGTGTAAATTTGCTACGTAACATGACATACTGTACACGTCGGGAGAATTTGTGGATTCTGACAGAATCAGGGAAAGGTAGAACTCAATATGGAGGTATGGGCAATGTTTACCGAGCTCTCAGTTACCCCACTCGTGTTGATACTACCCTCAGCGACCCCCCCCCCCCCCCCCCCCCCCCCC